>NC_087152.1:8262500-8290000 GCF_035594125.1 Scylla paramamosain
AGACCGAGGCGTGAGAGTGTTCAGAGCAGCCATTAATGGATGTTACTCAGGTCACTCCCGATAATGGGGGAGTGGGTCTCTCTCTCTCTCTCTCTCTCTCTCTCTCTCCTCTCTCTCTCTCTCTCTCTCTCTCTCTCTCTCTCTCTCTCTCTCTCTCTCTCTCTCTCTCACGCACATGAGTATAAATAACCATTAAAACAACGGACATGGAAGAAAACAGCAAACACACAAACATCAAGAGAGAGAGAGAAAAAAAAAATTAAGACATATAAGGTTACGTAGAGATAATGAGCAATGACAGTAATAAATCTTGCAGCCACGACCACCTGCAGCACGCGACACCCATACTCCTTCTCACCTTCAAGCGCGAGACTCATCATTATCAAGGAACATGACGCCACATATCATCATATTCACCAGTATAATTGAAATATGAATAGGGAAGAAAATAAATAACAAATCTGCATGTGTGGAAAAGAACAACATATTATTTTTTTCATACTCTCTCTCTTCTTTTACTTTTCCTCCTCCTGCTGCCCTTCTTTTTTTTCCTTCTCTTCCTCCTCCTCCTCCTCCTTCTCCTCGCTCTCTATCATCACCTTAACCATGACCATAACCACTCTACTCTGTTCCTTTTCTGTTTCACTTTTTTTTTCTAATCTTCCTTTTTCTCTACCTCCTCCCCCTCCGTTTGTTGTTGTTGTTGTTGTTTCTTCCACTTTTCTTTCTCTTCATTATTATCTCCACCTCCTCGTCCTCCTTTCCTACCTCCTCCTCCCTCCTCCTTCTTGTATTCCCCCTTCTTTACAGTCACAGGCTTTCTCTTTCTTCTCTTCCTCTACCTTCCCACCTCCTCTTGCGTCTCCCCACCACCACCACCACCACCACCACCACCCCGACCGCAACCATCACCACCGCCACCGCCGCCTCCTCCGTGTGCAATCAGAGGGTGGCGGTAACTAATGAGCAGCAGCCGCCCTTTTGTTGCCAGCCAAGCCAATTTCTGCAGCCTTTCATGACGCCCTTGTCACTATTGATGCCAAGCCGAGCAGGGCACCACCAAGCCAAGCCGAGTCGAGGCCACGACGCCCCGCTGCCTGGCTTACTGTTGGTTCTTGTTGATGTTGCTTTGGTGGTGGTGGTGGTGGTGGTGGTGGTGAATGCTTTTTGATGTTTTTTTTTTTTTTTTTGTGATTTTTCTTTCTCTCTCTTCATGTTAAGGTTAGGTTACGTTAGGTTGGGTTAGGTTAGGTTGGGTTAGACTGGGTTAGGTTAGGTTCGGTTAGACTGGGTTGTTAGGTTATGTTTGTGTTTTGAGGAAGAAAGACGGTGAGTATGAAGAACAAGAAATGGAGGAGGAGAAGGAGGAGGAGGAGGAGGAGGAGGAGGAGGAGGAGGAGGAGGAGGAGGAGGAGGAGGAGGAGAAGGACGAGAAGGAGGAAGATAAGAACGAGAATATATGTTCCATGTGGGGAAATTTTTAAAAATCTTTATATCAAGTTACTAGCCCTAAATGTGTGTGTGTGTGTGTGTGTGTGTGTGTGTGTGTGTGTGTGTGTGTGTGTGTGTGTGTGTGTGTATATGTTTTCTCTATAAAAGTGTGCCACGAACTACAAGACTTACTTAATCAAAAGGGTGAGCGTGATCAGAGTGAGTCTACCTCTTTCTTATCACGACGTCCTCCTCCTCCTCCTCCTCCTCCTCCTTTTCCTCCATCTCCTCCTCCTTCTCTTAGTCTCTCTACTCCTTTCGTCCATTGTGAGCACCAAGAACACTCTAATGAATTATCGACCTCACGGGGATCACAATACAGGTCATTGTGAGGCGTCTGGAGGGCAGAGGCATGTGTGTGTGTGTGTGTGTGTGTGTGTGTGTGTGTGTGTGTGTGTGTGTGTGTGTGTGTGTGTACTGGTAGTTCGCGTGAGGCTTGTCACTTTGCCTCTCCTGTGTGTGTTTTGCATACATCTTCGCTTTACGTTCACTTGCATGTTGTTTCTCTCGGCAATAAATCTGAGTCACTGATATTTCTCACCCTGTTCAGTGTTCCCCGTCGACAGTAGTTATGCCTTTCATGTAAATGCTCCTCAGGCACAGACAAAACCCGTCAGGTGCTGCTGTCCCACACACCCACTACGGACAGGTACAGGTAAGGTTAAGTAAAGTTAGCAGCACTTTTTAGAATATATTTCCACGCTAACGAACCTTTTTTTTAAGTAAATGTTGCGAACGGTTCTGGGATTGTCTAGTCTTCTTGTTGACAAAATAGTGAGGTGTGTTTATTCTTTGTTAAGTTTCTTTGTACCAGACACTGAATGTTAGCTGCACTTTTATTTATCTATTTTTGTTTATTTATTTATTTAATATTATTATTTTTTTTTTTTTTACATATTTCAATACCAAGGAGCTTTTTTTTTTTTAAGTAAATGTGGCGAACGGTTTATGGATTGTCTATTCTTGTTTACAAAATAGTGAGACGTGTTTGCTCTTTGTTATTTTTTATCTAAACACTGAAAGTATAAGTAACACTATCTGCACTTTTTTAAATATATTCCCACACTACCGATTTTTTTTTCTTTTTAAGTAAATGTTGCGAACGGTTCAGGGATTTTCTTCTATTCTTGTTTACAAAATAATGAGGTGCCTTTATTCATTGTTAAATTTCTTTGAACCGGAGCCTGACTCGTACAGCCCTCTTCTCTCTCTCTCTCTCTCTCTCTCTCTCTCTCTCTCTCTCTCTCTCTCTCTCTCTCTCTCTCTCTCTCTCTCTCTCTCTCTTATCTCATGCCACACTTTCCCACTGGTCTCTATGTTGTTTTCTCGCCTCCGTATCCGCAAAAAAACTCAAATTGCCGCAATCATATCACGTATTCCTGACAGAGGTTATCTTATATACATTCTCCCTGGCGCGATGTTTTCCCTTCCTCTCACATATCACAATAAAACAACACTGAGGAGGATGAATCTGTCAAAATATATCAGTGTTACCTACGTTCCAATTATATGCAAGGAGAAAAAAATTAATATTTTTCAAAAGAAGGTGAACGCGTGTGTGGCGAACTGAGCACCAAGGAAATTGTGGATTTTGCTCAAGATCGCCGTGCTCGTTATCATATAATAACAAGTATTATGGATGATAATCTTCCTGAGAGGGGCAGATAAGATATTTACCTGTCATGCAAATTACTCTCGTCAACACTCTAACCAGCAGATGGGAAGGCATCAAATACATACTTCCATCCTCCTTTGAAAGATAATTTAAAGAAATAAAAATCATGAACAAAAAGCATTGATGTCAAAGGTTTCGTGTCTATAATTTACGAAGCGATGATTGATTAAATATTTTATACTTTATTTATTTATTTTTTTTCATGTTAAAATACAATGAGGGATGAGAAAATAATAAATACTGATTTATATCATGCTTCCAAAGATAATAATAATAAAAAAACACTAATGTCTACAGATTTCGTTTTACTCTAGAATTTACATAGAAGAGATTGATTAAACGTTTTATACTCTTCATTTCCCTTTATCATGTCAAAATAGAGTAAAGGATGAGAAGCAATAAATGTTCACTTTCATCCTGCTTCCAAAGATAACAATATTAAAAACAACAGATTTCATATCACACTATAATTTACTCAGCAAAAACTGACCAAACATTTTTATACAAAATTTCCCTTTTCCACGTCAAAATACAATCATACATCAGTAAATATTACAAACATCAAAGGCGGCATCAAGAAGATCGGAAGTAATAACTAGCCTTCCTTCCTTTGGCCTCACCGTGACCCCCCAAAATCAAAATTATGGTTCTATTACCTTGACATTATAGTTTACTCCCGTCTGCCTGTATTCTCACGTAACTCCGGCAATTGAGACGTAAGAGAGAACACTTAGACTCGCGAACTTAATATTTCTCTTCTCAAGGGCGTTGGATAACCTTTGCACGTTTCCTATGTCCGGGATTTTGGTACGAGTAAAAAATTAGGTTCACAAATTTCTCCCAGCTATGTGTGTGTGTGTGTGTGTGTGTGTGTGTGTGTGTGTGTGTGTGTGTGTGTGTGTGTGTGTGTGTGTGTGTGTGTGTGTGTGTTTGTGTGTGTGTGTGTTTGTGTGTTTGTTTGCGCAGAGCTATAACTATTCTTTACATTGCCACACCCACACTTCCTTTCATTCCTTTATATTTTCTCCCTCCATCATCTTTCGCTTCTGCTTTCTTTACTTTAATTCATTCACTCTTATGTTTCCTACAGCCTTTTTACTCCATTCTTCTACTCTTATCGTCTTTTCTCTCCTCTCTTCTTCTCACCACCTCCTAAACCATCTATCTTCTTTTTAATGTTCCTATCACATCGTCAGGTCTTTCTTGCCATAGATTTTGCTTCAGGTCGACAGGTCCTTGTAGTCTCTCTCACCCTCTTCGCACTTATTATAGTATCCTTCCTCATCCCCGCTCTCGAAGGCTCCCCCATCATCCCTCTTACTAACCTATCAACCGCCTCACGATCACTCATACTGTCCTCTTTCAACTCCTTGTTATTGGAGGCTTGTATTCTTGACTCCTCTCTGTCCCGTCTAGTGTCTAATTTCCGTCTAGTGTCTAATTTCTATGTGTTAATGTATGGCATGTCACTTGTGCTCGTCTCATTCTGTACTTCTTTATCTCCGATTCCGCCTTTTCTTTTATTTCTATTTTTTCTTTCACTCTTGCAGATGCTCGTTAAACGTTCTGAGCATTATGAATCTTTCCTAAAAGTATTCTTTGTTGAAGTTCTTTGTTACATTCACTCACTCCTCTCATCATCTGGTGAATCACTCTTACTCTAACTTTTGACGTGATTTGTAAACGTGACTACCGCGGCTTCTTTACCGTTTCACCTTTAGCCGCGTGCAGTTTTCCATCTCCTCCGCTTTCCCCTTCAGCATCACCCGCAGCTTCCGCCACATCCGCCAGAGCCCCTTTGTCGCCTTTGGAGAACACACACACACACACACACACACACACACACACACACACACACACTACCACCACCACCACCACCACCACCACCACCATCACCTCAATGGCTGCAAGGGCGTCATGAGGAAGAGCTGGTGGTTCATCACGACGCACCTGTGACCGTCATCAGCCTCAAGGCAACGAGAATGTCTTTAGAGGAGCAGATGCCTCCGTATCTCTCCTCCTCCTCCTCCTTCTACCTGCTCCTCCCTCCTCGGCTCTTCCATCACTTCTCCGTCAGGCAATTACGCCCCCCATGTGATGGCCAAACAAGCGTAACAATCACGCGGTCGTTACGCTGGTGGCTGGATGCTCATCCGCCAGAAAAGTGCTGGTAATGATGGTCACCCAGCCACCTGCCGCAGCCTCACCCACTGCTCCGTCCCCTGCTTAATCTGGGTGACACAGCAATTAGCGTGTCGCTGTAAGCGGGTTGTGGTCGTTATAATGGAGACACAGCAATTGCCGCCATTAATCATCTCACAAACAAGTCAACTACAATAACATAATCAGCTGTATGCCGACCGACACGCCAGAATTGGCTACACAATAATTAGCGGCCCTCAAGATGCGGCTTATATTTCGCCCCATCTCACCTCTGAGTCCCGAGCACGCCAAATAAATGGGCGAGATAGGTGTGACAGGAGCTGCTGCCGACAAGGAGCGGTGGCGGGGCGTGCGGGGCTTGTTGCGGCACAGTCTGCGCGAAATAAAGACCCTATTGGAAAGATGGCCAATTATATGGATGATGGACCACAAGCCGACCCGTGCATCAGACTGCTAGCTTCCATTCTGTCCCCTCCGTGACGCGCCGCGGGTCAGCTTCCTATCTTTGTCTCAGCTCACTCATTTTCTTACTCATTATTCACTTTCTACTGTTTTTTTTTACCCTCAACAGGTGTTTCAATTAATACATTCACGGCCTCTACGATCAGTCCAACTCAACCCTAACACCAGAAGAGTTTATAAATTAGATGTCCGTAAATATAGACATCTGTGGAGTTAGCTATGCCAGTTTTCACGTGTTGCTTTTCACATACCTACAGTTGCCCCAAGTGGTAATGACGCAAGTCTAGTGAATTTCATGTGAATAAATCAAATGGAAATTAGTATATGAACTAATGAGCTATTCATCAAGGATCCATAAAAAAAAAGTAAATAATAAATAACAAATAAATAAATAAAACACTGGGGATGCGAGAGGTGGAGATAGTTGGCTGTTACTGTCTGAAACTTTCTGAATATGACATCACTTTTCTATACAACTGTACACTCACAATCACTTCCTTTCATCCATCATTCCTGCGGCTATTTAGCGTCGTTGGCAAATCAGCAAGATAAGTAGACAGGTGCTATTGACGTTTTCGAGATTCACAGCAGGGGATCGGTGCGTCAGCATACAAGGAAAAAAAAAATGCTGCGATCGATGCAATATGATGTCAGCGATACACCTGCACACACAACACCTGGCCACGTGCAATTACAATCTCTGTTCTCCAGTATACCGAACGATACACACACACACACACACACACACACACACTCTCTCTCTCTCTCTCTCTCTCTCTCTCTCTCTCTCTCTCTCTCTCTCTCTCTCTCTCTCTCTCTCTCTCTCTCTCACCCTGAACCGAGCCTCAGCACCCTAATTCCTCCCACAACAAAGCTCAACTCATCCTGAAACTCACCCTTGACATCCCAGGCAGCTTAGCACTCTCCTCCGCGCGCCAAAACGGATGACAGTAATGAACAGAATGAAAGGCTCCTCCGCGTCACCTCTGCCTTGCACAAAAGTCAAGGATGAGGAACGACTGAATGCCCGGCGGAGCTTTTTTTTTTTTTTCTTTTTATCGTCTCCGGAGTGACTGTGTGAGTATTGTAGAGGAGGAGAGGGGGGGGAAGGGGAACCGGGGGGACGAGTGGGTGTCCTGGGGGAGTGGTGACGGGCGCTCAAAGGTAGGAAGAGGTAGGAAGAGGGTGGTGGATGGGTTCGTGAGGGCACCGGCACATCCTTATCGCCGAGAGCCGTCTTTGCACACCTCTCGCGGCGGCTCAAGAGGGAAATCAGATGTATCGTTGACTGACTCGCCTTTTCTCTCTCTCTCTCTCTCTCTCTCTCTCTCTCTCTCTCTCTCTCTCTCTCTCTCTCTCTCTCTCTCTCTCTCTCTCTCTCTCTCTCTCTCTCGCTGTCACTCTTCCCTCTGTCCCTTCTCTTTTGTTTTCTCTCCTATCTCTGTTGTTCTCTATATGTTATGAGGTTATATCATTATGGATGTTTTTTTTTCTTTTATTGTATATTATTTTTCTTCCTTTGTATGATTGTCTCTCTCTCTCTCTCTCTCTCTCTCTCTCTCTCTCTCTCTCTCTCTCTCTCTCTCTCTCTCTCTCTCTCTCTCTCTCTTGTATTTACTGAAAACAAAGAGCGTTTCTGGAATGCATGAAGAGTTCTGACAAGTCTTGCATCCTAACTTTACTCATTAAGTGATTAAAAGATTAAACAGTTCGCAATCTTGGCTCAACCCCCCCCCCCTCCCTCTGCTGCATCAGTCACTTATATGATCTTCCCTTTTTATGTCTTTATAAGGAAGGCGAAAAAAACGAAATATATTAGTCAATTCAACGGAAATATCAACCTTAACACCACTACTACTATAGCAAAGAACGGACTTAAAATACAATTATAAAAAATAGAGAGAGACTCAGAACAACGAAAAATGTGACTGTTCATGGTTCTTTGGAGGATTTACATTAGAACTGGGAATATAATAACAAATTAGTTGTATTTTTATTATCCTGCACGTCTTTTTGTTCCCTCCTTCCAGCTTCTCCCTCGCCTTCAAGTGGTTAGTTCGAGATGGCCGCCGCCACCTCCTCCTTCACTGCTGAGTCACACAGGCCTCCAGGGGCATTCCCGCTGCGGTGGTGATGGTTGTCGGGGATGGAACTGATGGTGATGGTGGTGGTGGTGGTGGTGGTGGTGGTAAGGACTTGTGGGGGCAAAATACTGCGACAGGACGGCAGTGTGGTATGTGTGTGGTGTTGTGGCGAAGGAGGTCGGGACGTAATATTCGTGTAAATTTACCATGGCAGTAGTCGCTGGCGGCAAATGTTTTACTGTTGTCATATTATTACTCTCACTCAACTTGGTAAACAAATATTCCGTGCGTCGCGTCCGTTAGCCGGGCCGCGCGTGTGCTTGTCAGGGATAAAAGTGCGGGGAGCGAAGGGAAAATATGCACCATTCTTCGCGCCGGTGAAGTGATGGCGGTGCAGGCGGGTGCTGTCTCCCTCTGCCTCTGGGCCCTGCTGGAGTTAACGACGCGGCCGCTACTGCTGCTGACCGAGGCTGTGCGAAGTCACCTGAGCGCGACTGCATGAAAGAGTCTATTAGCGAGCGTCATTTGTTATCTTCAGCGTGTCAGGACGGCGCTGTTGTTTGCCCTCGCTGCCCCCGTCCCGCGCCTCCCCCCACCGAGCAGCAAGGCCCTCCATCAAGCGGCAGCCTGGCAAGACCTTACAAGCTCCAGCAGCCGCTTTGTGCTGTCAGGTGGAGGGGGAGGAGGAGGAGGAGGAGGAGGAGGAAGAGCTGGTGTGTGTGTGTGTGTGTGTGTGTGTGTGTGTGTGTGTGTGTGTGTGTGTGTGTGTGTGTGTGTGTGTGTGTGTGTGTGTGTGTGTGTAGCTTACTTCCCTCCCCGCAGCAATGTCCCCACTCTACTCATTAGACACGGAGTCTTATAGCGCTTCCTGAGACGCCACCGTGCCTTCCCCCCGCCCTTTCCTCGCCCCGGCGCCGCAGGAAGTCAAATCAGACGACACACACCGCCCGCAGACACCACCAATGAGAACAAGAACTAAAGAACAAAGAAGAAGAAAGCTGCGTAAGAAAATTACACCGAGGAAGTGAAATAGTGAACTAGAGCAGGCGATTGAAAAGGTGGTGGTGGCGGTGGTGGAGGTGGAGGTGGATGTGTGCGTGTTGATGAGTGTTTCCTTCACCTGCATGGATGGAAACACCGGCAACAGATGTATACTTCACCGTTCAATTAGAGGTGGAGAGTGACGTGAATGACGAAAAAGAGGAGCTGACGTAACTTCATCTAACATAATCTAACAAGAGAGAGAGAGAGAGAGAGAGAGAGAGAGAGAGAGAGAGAGAGAGAGAGAGAGAGAGAGAGAGAGAGAGAGAGAGAGAGAGAGAGAGAGAGAGAGAGAGAGACACCTATCTCTATCTCTCCCTCAACATGAAACTGCAATATGACCACACACACACACACACACACACACACACACACACACACACACACACACACACATGCACAGACAGCATTACAAACAGTCCTTAACGTGTACACTGAATATGAGGCAAATAGTTTTCTTCCTGCCTGTGAATGACGAGATCTTTATGCCTTCCCTCCCACCGCCTGTTTCCCTTCCCCAACCTTTTCCTTTCCTCCCCAACAACCCTCTCCTTCCCTTACCCACAGTAACCCTTCTCCAGCACTCTCTCCTTATCCTTCCAACTCTCCCCATCTATATTTTCTTCCTCCCTTCTTTCACCCTTATACCTTTTCATGCTGTATCCTTTTTCGCTCTTTCTTTCTGGTTTCCATCTCGCTCCTCACTTCCCCTTATCCTTTCTTCCATTTCTGAATACTGAAGGGGAGTAAACCAGTCCTCAGTCCACTAATCAACAGCCATTCTTCTTTGTCCTCTTCCTCCTCCTCCTCTTCCTCCTCCTCCTCCTCATCCTCCCCCAATGTGCGAGTACTGGGATTCCTCATGACGAAAGGAAATATAGACAAGTGTTTTTACCTCCCCGAATTCGGTTACAAATATCGACTAATCTCTCTCTCTTTCTCTCTCTCTCTCTCTCTCTCTCTCTCTCTCTCTCTCTCTCTCTCTCTCTCACGGAAGCACGTCTCATGAGTGTAGCAGGAGTGAGTGGTGAGGCAAGTGTTATCATTCACATCTGACATCACCCTCTCGTCCATTGTAATTCTGAGTATCATTATACCGTGTTTTCCGCTCACCACCTCAGGTTTTCCTCTGACCTCACGCCTCGCTGTGTCTCCGTCCTTCACCAAGTTCATCAACACCGTGAAATTTGAACGTCTTGCAGCTGAGATATGTGTGCGTAGGCTTCACAGTTTGGGTGTCACTGAGATAATGAATGGAGGCCTCTAAAGAGAGACTACGTTATTCGGTACAATTTGGTGTTTGTTTATGTGTGTGCGTACTGAAAAGAGGAGGAGAAGGGGGAGGAAGTAGTAGCAGTGGTGGTGGTGGTGGTGGTGGTGGTGGTGGCAGTGATGGTGGTGGATGAGGAAGAGGAGGAAAAAAGGCAAAGGTGACAATCAGTGGTGGATATGGCCATAGCGACGAAAAGAAGACAGGGAAAAGAAGGTAACACCAATAACAATGAGGCAAAACAGACAACGTCAACAATAAAGACAAAAGGCAACAACAGTGAAAAAAAATGACGATGACAACTAGATGAAAGAAAAAAAAAAAAAACGAAACGGACGAGGCAATAAAAGACAACAAAACAGAAATGACGACTACGATGAGAATTACCGCGACGACGGCAAAGACGACGAGGAAACAGAAAATTATTTAAAAGAAAATAAGGATGAAAACGACGTGTACTTGCAATGCAGTCGCCGGATTCCTGTTCAGGTCGTTGAGTTTGTTGAGAAGGTGCTAAACCACAAATTATTAATCTTAACCACAACCTTGAAATTTATATGTGAATAAACCACATTTTGCATGAATTTCGTAGTTAACTGCTCGTCAGTCACTGTACTTTGCCTTTTTCTTTTTAAATTAACATCATCCTTCATCATGTTATTTTTTTTTTTTTTTGCTGCTTTTTTCGTGTTCAATCTATATGCCATTTTTTTTTTCTAAGGTTATTCTTTCTTAAATTTTTCTATTTATTTGTGGATTTGCCTTTCTTCCCTTTATTCATTTTCTCCCTTTTTTTCCTGTTTTTCTCTTTGTCTCAGTCTATATCTTATTTCTTTTATCTTTCTACTTGCTTGTGGGTTTGCGTATCTTCCCTTTAATCGCCTTCTCCTTCATTTTTTCCTTCTTTTTTTTCCCCGTTTTCCTCTTTGTCTTTGTTTTATCCACCTAATGGCTCTTGAGCTTGCAACTGTTTCTTTCAGTCTACTTGCTCTCTCCTGATCAAGCTCGCCCAGTCCTCCGCACCCTCCTTCCCCCTCCTTGCCTCCCCTTTCACGTATCACAGTTCGAGGAAGGATGTGCGCCAGAAGGGGGTCTCGCAGTGGTAGCAGGACGCTCTATCAGGCAGGTTCATCTTTATTGCCCAGTTTAGAGCAGCGGGTGCGTGGTCTGGGTCTCTGACGGGCGCTCCTTTCCTCCTATACCTCTCCCCCATCATGTCTCTTCTTCCTCCCTTCCTCCTCCTCCCCTTCCTCAACCACTCCGCTTTGATAACTCTATACTTCTCACTGCCTCTTTTTTTTTTTTCTCTCTCTCTTTCTTCTTCTTCCCCCTTCTCTCCGCCTCACTTATTTTGTGTTCTGATTATCTTCATTATAGTGTGTGTCTTTCTTTCTGGTTTGCCCTTCGTTATACTGCATGATTATTCTCTTTTTTTTCTCTCTCTGTATTTTTTTTTTTTTTTTTTTTTTGCCTCCTTATTACTATGCAGCTCAAGTTTCTCCTGCTTCCTTTTCGTGCGAATATAGCGCTTCGCCGTCTTCCTTCCGCTGTTGTGGTCTCATCTTCATCTTCAATACATCACCTGCAACCCTCCCCCTTTTTTTTTTTTTTTTTTTATAACGAAGACTTGCGAAATCTGGCGTTCTAATTTAATGCTGCGGTACATAAACGTTGGAGTAAATCTGTTTTCTGCATCATAAAAATCCGTGCAGTCTTGAATATGTTGTTCTCGATCTACTCGCCATCAAAGGACGCGCTCGTGTACTTTGAACCTTCGTCACAGAACTTAACTAATATATCACATTATAGAATTTACAAACATGATTTAGTCCGCCACTTTCGGAACACTCCCTCGGGCCTCGCAGCCAGGAAGTGTTCATCGTGTAAGCAATTAGGACACATTAGGGTTGCCAGATGTAGTAAGTCTGGTGTGATGTTTCCTCAGCGTTAAGAATCCCCGAGCACACTACCGCACACCAAACACCTCGCCCTTGCTGCTGTTATCAGTGCAGTGAGTCCCGGCGCTGCCTCACATATTTTTTGACGTTCTCTTTGTGTGTGTGTGTGTGTGTGTGTGTATGTGTGTGTGTGTGTGTGTGTGTGTGTGTGTGTGTGTGTGTGTGTGTGTGTGTGTGTGTGTGTGTGCATGAAATATAGTAATATTTTAATTAATTTCCTAATGCGCTTTTCATTTGATCCTGTGTCTTGGACAGTTGTTTCGTGTACTTTTAATAAACGTCCTTTTGATAGACTTTCTTTTCTTGGTCTCTATTCTATTTAATTTAATTTTGTTTATTTATTTATTTATTTATTTTGTGTGTGTCTGCATTTAAAAAATATGATTAGAGATATTTTGAATAGTTTTCTAAAGTATTTTTTGTTTTACTTGACGTGCGAGACTGTTGCTTAGTATACTTTTGATAAATTTTCCTTTCTTAGCCTTTATTTATTTATTCAATTATTTATTCATTTATTTATTTATTTTATGTGTGCACGTGTAAGAAGTATCTTTAGTGATATTCCAACTAATTTTTAAAGATACTTTTCGTTTTAATTGTTGTACATTTTTATTGCTACTTCAACCCTTGTTCGTATATTCACCCAATCATGTACTGATCTTTATCCAGTTAATCCTCGACTGCATTCACCACTTTGTCAACCAAAGGAGGAGCGCGCCCCGCCCAGCACGGCATTCCTCCCACTCATGCCACCAACACCCCTCATGATGACGAGCTTCTAATGGCAGGAAGAGAAACGAACAAATTACTGAAAGAGAAGGAAATCAACTACACGCAACAGGTGCTTTAAATTTCGCGGGAGGTTACCGTGGACCAGAGGCAGACAGCAGGCAGAAGACGGAAACCCGGCCAGCCCCTTGCAGTCCCATTGTGCTGGATAAACATGTCACGCGCGCCCGCCCTGTGAGCCCCCGCAGCGCCGACACATTCACCGCGCCCAATGGGGTACAGCACTACCCTCCACTGTGGTCCATCACATCACGCAGCTGACCTGTTGTGCCGCCCTGCCGCTGGTCCGCACCCCTCACCAGCCCGTGTCTCCCTGCACCACTTAAAGCTTGGGTCTTTTCCCGCCACCTCCAGGGGTCTGCTCCTATATATGGTTCCTTCTCTCCCACAAATTTCACCATACACAAGACGACGCCCCTCTGCTTATCTATTAACCTTCTTAAACGTTTCTTACTGTCTTTCCTTCTCGTAGCCTACCTCCACGCCCCTCTCGTTTCTTCACACCCATCTTACACCCTCGCCTTGTTCCACACCCTCCCTACACATTCCGTCCATGTCGCCACGCACTTCCCATGTATCACTATCTCCCCATCTGCCTTGCCTCAGCCTCCCTGGGGTGAGGCGCTTCTCACCCTTTCGCCACGGTCGCCGGCCAGCCCCAGGGCGATCAGGGCGGCCCACTTTATGGCGGGACACACCTCGGGGCCGCGTCGCCAGTCCCGGCAGCACCTTCATGCTGACCACCTGCCCCCACCCGCACGCAACCATTTGCCCTGGGTGTGAGAGAAGGGGGGAGGGAAAGAAGAGTTGCTTACACTTACCTAACACAAGAATAGTGGGAAAAATCCACCGCCGTAGTACTCGCGATGAATAACAGTGTGGGGACAGGTGATTGGTGGGTTGCCGCAAGGATAAGTATTCGGACTACTGTTATCTTTTATGCTCATCAATTATTTTGATAACAGAATTAGTAGCGATATTAGAGTAATTTGAAGACAACATGAAGATAAGAGGGTTAATTAGGTCGGATTCCGATGTCATAGTGCAGACAGACTTAGAAATTAAGAACGAATGGACAAATGCAATTCAGTATTAGCAAATATAAAGTACTTAGCGTAGGTAGAGAAAATCCAAATAATGCGTTCACAGTAAAGAACGAAGACAAAAAGATTTAAAAGTCACAGTTAGCCCAGACTTCCATCAAAGAAAGCAATGTACTCGTATAAAGGCCAGATACAAAGTTAATCATGTATAATGATTAATCTTTACGAGCGTTAAAAAGTAAGCTCCGAAGTTATATTTAGCACTGATCAAACCTTGTTAGGACAGCACTCTGCCATTCTGGTTCCCCATTTTACAGAAGGCCTGTTAGTGTCAATAATGAGGAGAATGACGTGACAGATACAAGAAGTGCGAAATATTCCTTATAAGAGTAGATTAAAACTTAACATTACATTCTTTATAGAGGTGTAGACTGTACTAGATTAAGAGAGGATCTGTTAGACACATTTAAGTGGCATAATGAATGTAATATGGGTAACGAAAATCCTTAGAATCAATAATCAGGATAGGAATTGAAGTAATAGGTTCAAGCTCGACAAAATAAGTAAAAAAAAAAAAAAAAAAAAAAGGAAGAAATTGGTTTCTCAAGTAGAGTGGTAGATGACTGGAGTATATTCAGTAATCAAGTTATTTTATAGCACCGAGTCAATGGGGAACTTTAAAAGATAAGATAGATTTATGGATAGGGATGATTAATGGAATAGGTAGGTATGTTTAATACCAGGGGTGTTATTTGCTAGTCTGATGCCTTCTTGCAGCTTCGCTCATGTTCATAAACGTATTTTCAACAAAACTCCACACAATGGCGCGTTATATAAAAATCCTGTCCTCATGTAGTATCAATAGAGACTTTGCATGAGGGTTCCGTCTTTCCTCGGACTCGCACGAAAGAAAGATGAGAAATAAGGAGGAACAAAGCAAGTGAGGGAGGGAAAGTTGAGGAAGGGGAAGACGGAGTTTAAAAAGTAAATGAGGATAAAACAGGAAAAGGAAATTTATTCTTGAGGGTGAGAGAGGCTAATGTGAAGCAAAGGACTCATTAAACTTGGGTAACGACGTTGAATTGGTGCCCATTTTACCCCTCTTGGTGGGATAAGCATGGCGTGTATACTTATCATCACCTTCAGAAAGCCCGCTTGCCTCGCTTGGTTTCCCAGGCTGCTGCAAGGTTCAGGCTGCTTAAACGTGCAATCTTTATTAGCAATGTGCTGATAAAGTCGTCTAGAATTCTAAGCCGCAAAAGTTTAAATTATAAATAAAAAAAAAATATGCGTCCTTTCCTATTTAATTCATTCTCATAATGTGATGTTATCTGAGTGACTTGATTCCCCGCAGATTGATTTTATTCATCTCATTTTTACCTATCTATCATTATTTTTAGGTAATATTGTTTTACATTAACATGAAAAAAGACAAGTTACGTGCCTTTATTGCTTTATTCGCTCCCTTGATATGATGTTATCCGAGTGATTTGATTCGCCGCATATTGATTTTATTTATCCTATGTTAATAAATTTCTTATCATTTTTGGACAATACGGCCTATTTTCAAAGTTACGTGCCATTTATTGTTTAATTCACTCTCATAATGTGATGTTATCTGAGTGGTTTGATTCCCTGCACACTGATTTTCTAATTTTATCTATTTATTATAATTTTTAGGCAATATTGCCCACCATTAACACAATCTTTACTCATGCTCTGCACTCGTCAGCCTCAAACAAGTTCTCCTCTTCGTTCTGAGATTGTGATCTGATCCACGGAACTTATTTTCATTATTATATTTTGCTTTATTTGCTTATTTCCTAGAAAACTTTGGCAAATCTTAATAAAAAGAATGCATTATTTATGTCTTTTGTTCTTGTTTTATTATTATGTTTCAATTTGTATATCTATTTTATTTTCAGGAGACGTTAGCCAACCTTATATAAAATATTCGTTACGTATATTTTAAGCTCTCACATCAGTTTTGCTTTGTTTAGAAATTTACTACTTGGAATTGTACTCGAGTGAACCTTCTGCTGCGGTGCTCATCCTTTGTTAACATTCACGGCTTCAGAAAAAAAAAAAAAATCAAAAATGTTGTAGATGATTATGGGGTAAGACCCTAAGGCGGGGCGGGGGTGTGATGATGGATGGTGGTGGACTAATGTTAAGAATTTATAGGTCATTGCGCTCTAATCACGCAGTAGTCGTGATGCACCGAACGTTCTTTAGTAACCTTGAAATTGCTGCCGCCTTGTTACTGGTCTTGTGCAGGTCAAGATCATGCCGCTCTTCCTTCCACATTGGTGTTATTTTGTTCCATTTATTGTCCGTCTTCCTCGAGACAGGCAGTAAAAAGAAAGCTCCTGAATAAAGGCAGTAAGAATTTATCATTTTCCTCTGATATTTGTGCTCCTCAATTTATCTTGTTTTCAACAAAGAAATCAAATTGTTCGGGTGCTCGTGCAAAATATATGCTATTTGTGAAGATTAACGAGTCCTGATATTTTATGCGAAACAGCATCACAAACTACCGGCTTATTGCAGAGAAGCAAGTGGTTAACGAGGCCATTCCAGTTGTGAATGTGATTTATAACAATCATTCTGTCTTTCTGTATACGCTTTTGATTATCTCGGGTGAAACTCGTAAAAAGCAAAGTAATATGTTTGAGAAAAAAAATATGGATGACTAAGACAACAGTTTTACGCTTGAGGTTGAGGAAGAAAGGATAAACAGGCTTTACGAATTCAGGAGGAGAATAGCGACGGAAACATGAAAATAGAAGCAGCATTTTACAGGAGTCACTGAAGTGAGATCAAGAAAAGGAGTATTTCAACTGAAAACAACATTAATAATAATAATAATAATAATAATAATAATAATAAACGGTTTATTATTTAGGCAGTTAACAAACTGAAAATGTACATAGGGGGTGGGGAAATACTTAACATTAATCCACAGCTGTATGATATAACTACCAGAGGCGGCAGTGACTATGACAAGCATCAAAAGGCGACGAAGATGCAGGGCGTGACGTAGTACTGGCCATTTCAAAGAGCCAGCGAGGGACCAGCTGCCTCTTGTCACGGAGGTGCAAGTCCCCGCGGCGCATCTCTGAGAGGCGTGCTATAGTCATGTGTCAAGCTGTGGAGGATTCCGCAGCTCAAGGCTTCTACAAACGAGGGATTTACTTATCAGTTTGACCATTCTGTCCCTCAGCCTCTCTCACACTCATCACTCGCGCGTACACACACACACACACACACACACACACACACACACACGTCTTATTAATTCCTTTCACTTGAACTATTTCACACCCGTTTGCATTTTTTTTTTGTCGTATTTCAGGAAGCAGCAATAATCAGACGCTTCTCAATTCGTATGTCCTTGTCAAGCCTCTTTTACGAGTTAAAAAACTTAAATAAACTGTTCGTAAGGAAGAGGAAGGTCTATCAACGTTATATACAAAGACTGAGGAGCGGCGATGAAGACAAATAACACCTGCACACACTATACATACCCTCCTACCTCTCCTCCTCCTCCTCTTTGTTCGCTCCTCAACCATTCCTCTGAATTCCGCCCACTCACCACTCATTCCCTCACTCATTTAGCGTCACTCGAGACTACTTGTTCCTCATCCGCCTACATCTGGGCACACAACAACCGCAGGCCAAGCTAATTATTGTTTTTACCCAAGTCCTCATTTGCTGGCCGAGTAACAAGTCTTGGTCGAGTCCCGCAGTGAGTGTCTAAGGAGGTGGCGCCGTGCCGGTTCGTGTTAGTTGAGGGAGGAAAATACAATCGCTCTTCATTTAAAAACCATTAGGGCGCCAGTCACATCTCCGCAGCCGTGTTCCCGCCGGTAATTACACCCGAGATTTGTTGACTTTTTTTGTCGTCCAGCCCGGGGTGTGGGAGCTATAGCTTGAACGGAGGCTTTGTCGCTCTAAATTGTGTGGAGAGTTAGGTAAAGCTGAGGACGGCCGAGGGGAGGAACTGGGTTGTGTTGTCTTTCTCTCGCTCTTTTCCTTTTTTTTTTTTTTTTATTCTAGCACTTCTTAATCTAACTCGTATATTGTTCAGCATTCGAAACAAGCGACGGTGAGTATATAAAGCTTTTCGGCTAAAATATTTATAAATTTAATGATGTTTGACTATTTACTTATTTATTTATTATTATTATTATTATTATTATTATAATTATAATAATAATAATTATTATTATTATTATTATTATTATTATATTTATCTTTTTTACCACAAATGCTCCACAACGTCCCTCCCCCTCTCTCGCTTTCCTCCTCCCTCCCTCCTTCCCTCACCCGGTCCTTATCCTCCCTGACCCTGGGGACCGCGGCGCCCAGGGGAGACGCGGCCACCACCTCCTTAGTGACCACAATGGCAAAACCAACACCTGGGCTATAATACCTTCAGTCCCTCCGCCCCACCTGACCCAGACGCACCTCACGTTTCTTTCTCGACTTTTCATCCACGTGCATTGTCTTTCTTTTCCTTCTCGCTCTGATTTTCTTCCTTAATTTTCTTAATCAAGCGTATATTTTTATCATCAACGTTCTACTACTACTACTACTACTACTAATACTACTACCACCACTACAACCGCTGCCTTTGCATCTATTTATATATCTACGTAGATGATCCCCACGTGTTAGGATGAAGGACAACCGAAACAAAATGCCCTGTCCTTTTTCCCCCAGACACATACCAGGCACACACACACACACACACACACACACACACACACACACACACACACACACACACACGCACGCAATGTTAAATCAAAACCATCCTTATTCACTGGGTCTGTGTGAACGTGACATAATAATAATAATAATAATAATAATAATAATAATAATAATAATAATAATAATAATAATGATAATAATAATTATTATTATTATTATTATTATTATTATTATTATTATTGTTATTACTATTATCTTTATTATTATTGTTATTATTATCATTATTATAACCAACATCATCATCATTATCATCATTTTATTCGAAGGCATAACCAGCTGGTAAGAAAATAAAAAGAAATGAGGAAATATATAAAAAGATAGTCACATTGCAGTGCACAGTTTTCACTCTTGTTTCAAATTCCTGTCTTTGCCAGTTTACTGTTTCTCTTTTCCTTCTACACCATCCAGTTTCACGCTCAACTGGCCACATTTTTGTACGGTGACGCCGATGAAAGGCAGGCGATGCTAAGCTGCCCTCGCTACTGAGACAGACGCGGGGAAAGACGAGCTAATCTTTGCGGTGTGTCAAGCCGGCCCGACCTCCCTAATGTTCCCGGGACAGGCGGACACTCCCCCAAGACGCGACGGTCCTGTGGGAATGAATGTGGGTTTTGTTATTGTTCGTGCGCGCGAGATGGTGACCCGACCCTCCTTTACCTCTCCAGGGTGCGCGCGGTCAACTCAGGTCAAAGATCGAGAGATTACAGGTGTCAGGTGGCGGGCCCAGCGGCCGCACCCCTCTGACGGGCGCTAAGAACTGCTGAGGGATGCATGTCTGGGCTGGGAGGAGCATAAATTTTTCTCGAGTCCGGGATAAAATTCAAGTAGCATTCATATTGTAAGTTATGAATATATGACACGTGTAGATTTTACAAGTTTAGTAGGACTTACTCACTGTCGTTTAAAATCGCAAGATCTTCGCACACAGCTAGTCTGCTCATAAACAGGCTATGGGCTAAACGTGGCGAGACGAAACATCAGGCTGGTGGCGAGCTGCGAGGGGCGGGCGTCTCGGTTCTGTGACCTGAGTGGCGGCAGAGGTGCGCCGGTCGGTCATTAACCGTCACACCTCTGGGTCGTACAAAGGTTAAATCAACACCTTAACGACCCCGCTACGGCTGTCCCATTTCTTCTTTCAATCCTCGTCCTTTCTATATCTTCCTTCCTGCCCATCTCTCTCCGCCATTCCTCTCGCCACCGCCCATTTCATTCACAAGTCGCATTTACTGTAGCCTGATGACCTCTCACAACCCTGACCTCCGTGTTCCCCAGACCCTTCCCGCGCAGCTGTGAGTGGCGGCCCCAAGGGAGGAACGTCAGATTGCCCGGGGACATGGAAGGAGCACAGGGGATTTCGCAGGAAAGGACTTGACCGGCATTGTCACTTTGGGTGATTATCTGATAAGATTAAGAGCGCGCAGATCCCTGGCTTTGTAGCGCAGGGATCAAGAAGTCGGGAACTGCGTGGGGAATGGCGAGAGGGAGGAAAGGACAGGGAAGTCAATAGGAAATATAAGTGGGAAGCGGGAAGTTGAACATTGAAAAATGATGAGAAGGTACTGAGGTGAGAATTTAGGCTAAAACTAATTATTTTGTATCTACCTTTTTAGAATGTACTTCCGATCGGCAAATCCTGCTGTAGCTACTTTTAGAGGTTTATATGTTTGACCTTTAAATTTTGATAGTGCTCAGTTGGTCAGCCTTCTCCCGTGGTGAAGCAGGTATATTTTTTAGATTGACGACTTTGCAGAGGCTCATACTGCCCCCTGAGATCCCCGCTGCAGTCGAAGGCAGGGCTGATGGGAAGCACGTGGGTATTCTTCTGTCACACAGCTATGGTTTAAAAATAGCTTGCATCAAGAAAAATTTTAACTTAGGTCTGCTAGATAACCACATCAGAGTGCTCACCACTCAGAAGAATTGAAAGACAAGTGCAGATATATATATAACGTACTGCTCTATCGTTGTCCGTTCATCTGCTTTCACTCTTATCATACTCCTTTTCTTTAGGTATGGTAGTGCACCTTATCACAGTCTTGTAAAGATATGTTGCTGTTTATTTTGTGTGTGTGTGTGTGTGTGTGTGTGTGTGTGTGTGTGTGTGTGTGTGTGTGTGTGTGTGTGTGTGTGTGTGTGTGTGTGTGTGTGTGTGTGTGTGTGTGTGTGTGTGTGTGTGTGTATGATCACATTCTATTTCTATCCTGTTCGTCCACACTTATTAAGTGTTACCTTCCTATACAGACAAAAAAATCTGGTACACTCTCTCTCTCTCTCTCTCTCTCTCTCTCTCTCTCTCTCTCTCTCTCTCTCTCTCTCTCTCTCTCTCTCTCTCTCTCTCTCTCTCTCTCTCTCTCTCTCAAAAACGATGTCGTGCTATACAGATCAATTGCAAAGTGAAATATGTAAGGAGGAACTTCCGCGAGAGAGAGAGGAGAGAGAGAGAGAGAGAGAGAGAGAGAGAGAGAGAGAGAGAGAGGAGAGAGAGAGAGAGAGAGAGAGAGAGAGAGAGAAATATTAAAAGGATGGATGATGATTATGATTATTATTATTATTATTATTATTATTATTATTATTATTATTATTATTATTATTATTATTATCATTATTATTGTCATCATCATCACTATCATCATCATCATTATAAGCATCACCATTATACTGTAAACATGATGACAGTGATGAAGGTGATGTTTACGATGCTGAGATGAAAATAAAGATAATGGTAATAATAATAATAATAATAATAATAATAATAATAATAATAATAATAATAATAATGATGATGATGACGAGTAGAGAGGAGAAAGAAAAGAAAGAAGAGAAGGGGATGGTGGTAGGATGAGACAGAAAAGGAAAGGAGAAGGAGGTATAGTGTCGATGGTAACGGCAGAGATGGAGGAATAGGAGGAGAAAAAAATTAATAAATAAAACCATAACAGAAAAGAACAGCAGGAAAGACAAAACAACATCTAAAAACTTCAACTGTAACTCATCCTTCTATTGACCAACCGGAACTTCCTCCTACTCTCTCTCTCTCTCTCTCTCTCTCTCTCTCTCTCTCTCTCTCTCTCTCTCTCTCTCTCTCTCTCTCGATATTAATCAGCCACAACCGTCCCTCTAATTACTTAAACACCAGAAAATTACTCTCTTCCTGACCTCGCCCCCGTGATGGTCTGCGATCGATTGTTCAACGGGCTGTTAACTTTTCCCTCCCCCTTCCTTCCCCCTCCACCTCACCTTCCTCCTCTTTCCTCCTCCCCCTCCTCCTCCTCCCCCCCATCCCCATCCGTCTACCTCCCTTTCCTTTTCCCTTCCTTCCCTCCCCCCCACTTCCCATCTATGCTTCTCCCTAACCTACCCTTCCTCCCTCCCTGGTCCCTTTTTCTCCCTTTCCCTAGCGAGTAATTGAGTCGTTTATGGAGGTCGAGGCGTCAGGGGCGTCAGGGTCGTCGCCACTGTTCGCACGTCGTTAATGGAAATGGTAATAGTGGTGGTAGTGGTGGTGATAGTGGTGGTGGTGGTAGTTGGTATGGTTGTGGTGTGAGTGTTGTCAAGTTGATGCTCTAATGCTTGTACTCAGCGTGGTGCAGAAAGTATTATAGTATTACGGTACTCTTGTGACTGCTCGCTGTGATGGAGATTAGGGTGAGCAAGGTCGGTTTCCGTAATTCGCGCTCTTTTGTAGCCCGAATGGAGTCCCGCAATATGATTATCCCCACAAGATTGTAATATGAACAGGTTGCTGGATTTGTCGGGTGGGTTATTTTACGTCTGCTTAGCGATGGTGTGCTATTAGTGACATCCGAGACTACTTTCCGTGGCATACAAGTTATCATTGGTGTGTAATACTGTAGTGAGTACTGCAGAAAGGAGGTCATCGGCAGTTGGGTGGATAATTTGGGGATTTGAGAGTTTGTGGAGTTACAGTGCAGAAAAAAATGCAAGATACGCAGTTTATATATATTTTTAGGATTCAGTATTCTTACAAGTGAGAGAGAGAGAGAGAGAGAGAGAGAGAGAGAGAGAGAGAGAGAGAGAGAGAGAGAGAGAGTGTGTGTGTGTGTGTGTGTGTGTGTGTGTGTGTGTGTGTGTGTGTGTGTGTGTGTGTGTGTTTGCGGAATTATGATGTGGGGGAAAAAAAAAGCCAAATATGCAATGTATATTTGTAAGACTGAATGTTCTAACGACAGGGTGGTGGTGGTGGTTGCTGCAGCTGCTATTGTTGCATTTTTTTCGTTCATCCTGCTTTTCTTGCTGTGTCATATTGCTGTAACTGTTATTGTTAGTGGTGGTGGTGGTGGTGGTACATAATAGCGGTGCTTCTAGAAAACTTGGCGCCGTTGTCACGCAGGTTCTCCCACACAGTGCCTTGCTGCAAGTGTGGTGTAGGCAAGTAATGCAAGTAGTACCGGGCTGGGTGTTTAAACGCTCTGCCCAATGCCCTCTGTGGGAGTAAGGATTTCTGAACGCATCAGCGAACAGCCGCGGAATTGCCGCGCTATACGAGGAGACGGAAAAAAAAAAAAAAAAAAAAAACGAGCGAGAGAGAGAGAGAGAGAGAGAGAGAGAGAGAGAGAGAGAGAGAGAGAGAGAGAGAGAGAGAGAGAGAGAGAGAGAGAGAGAGAGAGAAAAGAGGGAGGAGAAAAAGAAGAAAAAGAAGACGGAGGATCCACTTATTCGATTCTAACACCCAATGTCTAATTAAGCTAATGGATAAGTTGCAATGAGTCTCACTGCTTAATAAACCTGTCTGGAGAGATACGCTCACCCTACTTGTTTATTAAATATTAATTCGGATCAGCCCAGCAGCAGTCCGGGCCACAAATGCATGACAAAGGTACGGAGTTTTGTACAGTGTCACAGGCTGTCAAATTAATAAACATTTAAAAGCGGGAAAATGCGCTTATTGGCCGCCAGCTCCACCTCCGCCCCCTTTCACCCGCATCCCCGCCTCTCATCACCTCCACAGGGGCCCTCGTCACCATTCTTTATGCGCCAGCGTCTTGATAGCTTAGTCACCACACTCACCACATCTATGCTGCAACCTGACACCTCTCACCACCAGAGCCGCCGCTGACGCTATCACTGGAGCTGTCACCACCACCGCCGTCACCACTAACTCACAAGCCCCACTGACCTTGCCGTTGCCACGCTGAGATTGTATAATTCAAATCAGTCAATCAACTGCTAACTCAATTATCAGCGGTTCCTCTGTCAATTTAATCAACTTCACCCCATCTACTGCCTTCCCATCACTCCTTTTCTCCCCTCTGGTTTACTTCTCCCCATCACCACTACTCAGCTGCCTCCCTCTCCTCCCCACCTCCCTCCGATGCCTCTCCCCACTATCCTCCTCCCCTCCCCACCACCAGCTTCCATCATCCCTTGACGGCTGACAACAAATGGGGAGTCCTGAACGCCTTCAGCTCGACCCAGTAATCTTCGCCGCCAACGAGAGGAACAGGAGGGGAAAAAATAAATAATACGGCATCTTTTTTTACATGAATTCTTTCTCAACGTTGCCGCGAAACGAACGACATTCCAGAAACTTACGGAGATAAACAGTCATGATTTAATGATGAT
This sequence comes from Scylla paramamosain, assembly GCF_035594125.1. Taxonomy (NCBI): domain Eukaryota; kingdom Metazoa; phylum Arthropoda; class Malacostraca; order Decapoda; family Portunidae; genus Scylla; species Scylla paramamosain. The sequence goes on from NC_087152.1 coordinate 8,286,836, forward strand.
AGTAAAAGTAGCAGCCATGATAATAATAATAATAATAATAATAATAATAATAATAATAATAATAATAATAATAATAATAATAATAATAATAATAACAATAACAACAACAATAAACCCATCAACCACAACATAACAATTCTAGTGGGAGTTAATGGTGGTGATGGCGGTGATGGTGGTGGCGGTGGAGATGGAAGGAAGAGGAATAGCACTGAAGAGCGATATTCCCCGAAGACTGAAATACTGCAGGGAGATTTGAACCTTAGCGAGGGCGAGCGAGAAGCCTGATTTTCCTCCACACCTCATTAGCATTCAACGGGCAGAGGGAGAGACCAAAAAAACCTGGTAATTTGATAATAGTTTGGAGGGAAGCCGAATAATAAACACTCCTCGGGCATGGAGTCCTGCAATGTAGCGATAGATAGTCAGATAGGTAGATAGATAATGAGGTGTACGAAAGAGGAGGAGGAGGAGGAGGAGGAGGAGGAGGAGGAGGAGGAGGAGCGGTAGCGAGACGAAAGGGTGAAGAATGGGGTGAGAAGGTAAAGAGAAGAGAGGAAGAGGGCGGGACATAGATCAGAATAGACTGGGAGGGAGGGACAGTGAGGAGGACGAAGGAAGATGTGTGGTGATCGAAAAATAGCTCGCGAGGGGGACAATGATTATAAGAATGCGAATCAGTTAAATAAGTAATGGAGGAGAATAAAGATTAACAGAAAGGCAGAGCAGTGAGGTGGAGGATGAAGGAGGAGGAGGAGCAGGTGAAGTGTGATGGAAATGAAGGAAATTGAGGTGAGGAATGAAGAAAGAGCATCAGGCAGGTAAGAACGTCACTAATCACAGACACACCTGGTGCCTCCCTCACACACACACACACAGACACACACACACACACACACACACACACACACACACACACACACAAACACACACTATGCAAATATTCACAACCAGCCAATGGAATGCTCTCACCATCCTGACACGCCCCAGACATGCCCCTTCTCATTCTCACATCCTCTTGTTCCACACGCTCCCTATCAACCACCTCCTTCCCTCTCTCCTCAAGTCTTTCACTCTTCTCTGCTTCGTAATTATCTCCTGTCCTCCTCCCTCCCTCCCATCTTGTCTTCCTCCCTCCCTCCCTTCCTCCCTTCCAGTGGTGTGCGTGATGACACCCAAACCTGTGGGACATTTGCAAGTCAATGCCTCGCCAAAAGGGTCCCTCGCTAACTAAATTTGAAATCGCGATCAAGTCTGAGATTCGGGCGAGCTGCGGGGAGTAATACTAAACATTAGCCCTAATGCCATGTCATTTTCCGCCGGATGGGAGACATTTGCATAGGAAATTGACTGAAGTGCGACGCGAGACTGAAATAAACATGACGTGCGGAGGCTAGGGGTGAAAAGGTTCCCCATAAGGCTTCCGTAACACGTCGGCGCCTTATCCCCCGGGAATCCTGCCTTTATTCAGCTGTCTCCTCCGTGAAGGTTTATCTCCTAGAACACTTGTGCGTGAGAGTACGTGTGTCCAAGGGTAGATAAGCATACACATGATTGCATACGTGTTCAAAATAGCCCCACTTCGCGGTTTCTGATGTGGTTAGGCGGCGCAGAGGCAGGGAGTGCAGGGTTGGGATAGCTTTCTGAAATGCGGTGAAGTTTCCGCTTGCAGTGGCAGCTGATGGATAAATATTTTTACTCCCCTTTCCTTTGGTTTTCGTTACCTTATTAGCGTTTCCTGTGTTCAGAGTCATGAAACAATAACAACCCTTTACAAGTCACGAAAAAAAAAAATGTGGTGTACTCGCTTCTTTGCCCCACAACTCATTCAGCGTGCACTTGGTAAGCATGGTTAGGGACGCTTATCTTTTTAGTGGTAAGTGCATTTTACTTCATGATAATTGTTACATGTTAGTTTTCTCTCGCTTTTATTTTTCGCTCTGGACAATCCGGAGTTTTCAAGCCTCTCCTAAAACTGTATTCCTTCTTAAACATTGATATGACATTCCTTTCACATGTAATTTCTCTCCTTATCACGACCTTTCTCACTTTATCCATCTATCCATCCATTTCTTTCTCTCTCTCTCTCTCTCTCTCTCTCTCTCTCTCTCTCTCTCTCTCTCTCTCTCTCTCTCTCTCTCTCTCTCTCTCTCTCTCTCTCTCTCTCTCTCTCTCTCTCTCTCTCTCTCTCTCTCTCTCTCTCTCTCTCTCTCTCTCTCTCGGTCGGCTGGTCGTAACGTCGGCGGTGATGAACGTCAGATAGCGGGTGAGCCTGCCAGTGCCTCGCTCACTCCACTCACTCTACTCGCCGCCACAGCATCGCCGCCTCCTAGACCCTCTCAGAGATAGCGCCCCGGACCATTACTCTCCAGCCTCCCGCTGCCGGATGATGGCTGCCGTCCACTGGGGCCACGGGAAAGAATAAAGAACGCCTTCCAGTGGGTGTGGATCGTTCACTCTCCCTCCTCCCTCTCCCCACCACCCAGTCTGAACGCCGCCCACTTTGATAAATGCCCGATAGCGTCGCAGGCTGGCAGAGGTGGGGAGTGTGAGGTGTTGGGGGTTCGGCTACTACTCATTAACACTCATTACAACCCGGCCAGAAATAACCAAAAGGTCGCAGGCACCACTGGATTTCACTTGGCTTTGGTCCTTCGGGAGGCAGCAGATAAGACCGTAGCTCTGCCAGTGAGCGACGGTGCGGGTTGGGGAGGAGAGGAGATCCGTGCGATATAAAAAGGTAGAGGCGTTGCGATAAACTTATCAGAGTTTGGTCGTCTAATTGATTATTTGTGTTTGGCGTACAGCGAGAGTGGCTCCTGACCGCTCTTCCCTACGACCACACCATTAATTTACCACCAAGATTACGACGACCACCTGAGCCTAACCCGGCCTCGCGCGCTAAGACTCGTTTGCGGCCGTATCGATATACAGCGGAAGAGTCAAATCCCCGAGGAGAGGAAGGAAGCAGCGGCGCCCAGCAGACCAGATGGCGGGTTCCTCACCTTATCTGTGGAAATGGTTGTTGATGGATGGTTTGTTGTGACTCGTGTGAGTGTAACAGCAGCTACGACGCGGGATCCTCCGAGGCGATATGATACCACCGCTGCCCGACATCCACGACCTGACACCACAGTCTCCACGGGAGCCTTAAGATACCAGCCATAC
>NC_087152.1:8292500-8315000 GCF_035594125.1 Scylla paramamosain
GAGGAGGAGGAGGAGGAGGTGGAATACAAACGAAAGAACAGACAGCAACAGCTATACTGGGACTGGCGAGGCTGTCTGTGTGACTAAACTACCACTACGGATTCTATGAGCAAGAGGTAAAGGGACAACAAGGTTCAAGGAAAGACTACCATGCAGCATGAAGAAACAGTCATAGAATGTGGTGGGAAAGGTTGAAAGAGAAACATTTTACTCTAATACTTTATAAAAGGAAAAAAAAATATGCAGGAGTGAAGTATGTTAGTTGAGAAGTTGATGCGAAGAGGAGGAGGAGGAGGAATACAAATGAATACAAAGGAAAGCCAAACTGCAACAGACCTTTCGGTCCTTGCAATGCTGTTTGATAACTACTTCTAACTAGCTACAGGGAAGAGACAGGACGGCACAGCAGAAGGCTCCTCCCTACCCACCACCTCCTCCAGCTTGTGCTGACATGGGAATAGTTGGGAAAAGTACCGTGCAGTATGGGAAAACTGACGTGGAATTTTCATAGAAAAGGATGAAAGGAAGTTCTGCTATTCATCCTACTGTGAACTCTATACGCCTATCTGAAAATGAACACACATTGATAATAAAATCAGTGTCTGTAAAGTAAAAGTTATTAGTAAACGCAGGAGTTACAGTTTTATATGTAATTATTTGGACAAGAAGAGAGCTTGTTGGGGATTACCTTTTAAGTATTTATCTATTTTATTTTTTAATGATTCAGTAGAATTGCTGTTTACGATTTATGAAAGAAGTTTATTCCAAATATTTACTATACGATCAAAGAGAAAATACTTGGCCTCGAGGGATTTAAAACGTTTGGGTGTAATCTTGAGTCCATTATTTCTTGTCAAGTTAGAATAATCAACGATAAAATATTTATTAGCGTCAAGGTTGATATATCCTTTACAAATTTGAACACTTCAAGTAGGTCTCCTCTTATCCTGCGCTTCATTAAACTAAATAGGCTTAATTTTTCCAGTTGTTCCTCATACGGCTTATTACGCAATCGTGGAATCTACGCTATATCTTTTCTAGACCAGAACTGCACACAGGATTCCTGATGAGGGGCACCAGTGAGTTATATAAGGCAAAGTATAACTTTTTCTGATTTACATTCAAAGGTTCTTTCAATGAACCCTAGTAATTTATTTGCCATCTTTACTGTTTGTGCAGTGTTGACTCGGCTTTAGATCTTTTGATTCGACAACACCAAGATCTTTTTTTTATTTTTCAGCGCTTGAAAGCGACATATTACTCATTACATATCTCGCTTGAACATAGTTATTCCCGATATGTAGAACGTCACACTTTTCTATACTGAATCTTGTCTGCTATTTTGCTGCCTGGCTTGATAGTTTATCGAGATCACACTGTAGTTCCTGCCATTGTAACGTTAACGTTAATTTACCTGTTATTTTGGTGCCGAGTTTACTGCGAATTTACTTATTTTTCAAATTATTCCTTCATCACTATCATTAATGTGTATTATAAAAAGTACTGGTCCTAATACAGAGCCTTGAGGAACGCCGCTATTTACATTATGCTTATCTGACTCTTTTCCATTAATTACAACACGCTGTTTTCTGTCAGAGAGCCAGTCTCCCACCCATTTCAAGGTGTTTCCGGCTATGCCGTGAGCTTTTACTTAATGGGTAACAGTAATAAAAGCTTTCTGGAAATCAAGATAAATAATGTCAACTGCTTTTGTCTCGTCATGCTAGTTAAATGCTTCATAAAAGAAGTCTAGTGAGCTTATTAAGCAGGAACGTTTCTTTCTGAAACCATGCTTTGAATCTTTCATGATTTTATTTTCTTCTAAGTATTTAACAATCTTATCTCTGATTATCGTTTCCATCAGTCTGCAGACTACTGATGTTAGACTGATCGGGCTGTAATTGGCTGGGAGTGATTTATTTCCTTTTAAAGACTGGCGTGACATTTGCTAGTTTCCACTCGTGGGGGACTTTACCCGCTGGTAAAGTGTTATTGAATAAAAATCGTAAGCTGTTTCACGAGCTTATTTCTTGCTTCTTTAGGAATCCTGGGCGATACCTTGTCTGGCACGGGTGTTTTGTTTACGTTCATGTTGTTCATGATTGAGAGGATTTCGTTTTCTATAATGGTGAAGTCATGCTGCGAGGTGCCTCGTGACTGAGGCGCGGGGGTCGGTAGGCTGCTCTGAACGTCTTCAATAGTGAAGACTGATGAAAAGTAATCGTTCAAGGTGTTCGCCATGTCTACTTCATTTTCCATTTTTTTGTCATTTTCTGTTATTAGTGGACCAATTGTTGATGTTAAAATCCTTTTAGTTTTTACATAGCTGTAGGAGGAGGAGGAGGAAAAGCAAGAGGAGGAGGACTGCAAAGGAGGAACAAACACCAGTAGAAATATTGGCTCTTGCAGGATTGCTTGTGATAAACTACACAATCTAATCTGAAGTAGAAAACGCGGAGTAATAAACAAGGAGGAGGAGGAGGAGGAGGAGGAGGAGGAGGAGGAGGAGGAAGAGGAGGAGGAGGAGGAGGAGGAGGAGGAGGAGGAGGAGGAGTAGGAGGAGGAGGAGGAGGAGAGGGAGGAAGAAGAGGAGGAGGAGGAGGAGGAGGAGGAGGAGGAGGCGGAGGAGGAGGAGGAGGAGGCAGTAAAGAATGAAGACAAGTACAATAGAAGTGGCGGTGGTGGTGACAGCAGAGGCGGCGGCGGCGGCGGCGGCGGCGGCGGCGGCGGCGGCGGCGGCGGCGGATGCGGCTGCGGCGGATGCGGCGGTGGCGGTAGTGGCGGTGGTGGTAGTGATGGTGCCGCCGGTCAAACCCCGACACTCGATACTTTAGAAGTGCTCCTGAACACACAATGGGGAGGAAATTGGCGAGTGTGTTTATTCCGTCATGTGTGAGGCGTCAAGGCGGGAGAGAGACAGCGGCGCGACACTCCCTTGCCCAGCGCCCCGTGGCTGTGACGTTCTTAGTCTTAACAGAATTACAATTACCCACACAAGTAATCCCTGGGAGATCACCTCAAGTTCCCCCTGCGTCCCTGCGCCAGAACCTCCATCCACCACAAGAGTCTTTTATACTAATATGACGAAACTTAAAGGAACACGTTGGGAATATTCTGCTGTGGTGTTTTTGGTTGACAGTGAGTCTGAGATGCTTGGGATGAGGCAGGAAGATGGTGTAGGAAGGGATGGGTGAAAGGATAAATGAGTGGATAGACTGATGGATGGATGTAGACAGGAATGGATGGATGGATGAATGGAGGGATGATGGAGGAATGGATGGGTGATCGGATGAATGGGTTGATAAATGGATGGAGGGATGATGGATGGATAGACGGATGAGTGGATGAATGAGTGAATAGATTGATGGATGGATGATGTCAAGAAGGCGTTGATGCATAAATGGAGGGATGATGGATGGAGAGATGGATGAGTGGATGAAAAGGTAGATATATGGATGGGTGGATGATGACAGGAAGGGTGTGGATGGATGAATGGACAGCTGAAAGGAGCAAATGTTGAGTAAGTGGATTAACGAATATATGGGTGGATCGATAGATAGATAAGCGGATAAATGAGTGGGTGAGTGGATAGATGGATGGATAGATGTCGCCAATTGAAGTCTTTTGTGTATTCAATAAAGGGAAGAAAATGGTGACAGTCGTCTCCCTTTTTCCACGTCATCGTTGTCTTCTCCCTTCTTTTTTTACATTTACCCTCTTCTCTTTTCTTACTATCCATTTTTTTTTTTCATTTTACTTCCTGACACTTTCCTTTCACGTCTCTTTTCCCTCGTATACTTTTTTCTTTTCTCTCCTTCATTATCTTTCATCTCTTCGTTCCACCTCTCCTTACTGTCTTATCTCCCTCCCGTGCAGTACCAGTAGAAGGGAAGTAGGTAGCCTTTTCATGTGTCAGCAGCTTCCCTCCGTTATCTGCTGCTGAATGTGTACTGTGCGTAACCGTCTCCATTGTTCTCTCCTCCTTATGAATATTTGAAGAATGAAATGAACTAGTAAATGCGGCTAAATATTTTTATAAACGTCCTTCTATTTTATTTATCACGATTTTCAAGTTTTTTTTTCTTTCTGCTTTATTCATCTTGTGTTATTGTTATTCTAGTATTTTTCAATTTTCTTTTATATCTACGCAGTAAATGATAAAGCAATTATGAACATATTATTTGCTTATTATATGTCTATGTTGTTTCTCAAAGTTCGCTTCGTTCTTTTTATCATTGTTTATCTTGTTTTATTAATTCTTTTCCAGGCTTTCTTTTTCAAATAATAAATAACATATTCAATTATTTTCTTTATCTTTTACGATGTTCCTAGAATTTCTTAACATTGTTCTCGTTCTTTATTATTCTATATCTTATATTTTCTTCATACTCTTCCAACTCTTTCTTTTCAAAGCAATAACATAAAAACATACAAATATTTTTTGCCTTATCAAAATGCTTACGCGTTCCTTCACCACATTCTCCTTCCTTGTCTTTTATCATCTTCCATTCTATCATTATTCTTTGTCTTCCTTCTCTTCCTCGTCATCTCTTTCATTTCCCCGGCAAGGCCACCAGCAGAGCGCGCGCGGTCGTGGCAAGGCGGAAACCATCAGTTTATTTATACAGCCTTTCTGCCGCGCGGCCGCTGACTCCCGTAGATCTGTCATTAACTAATACTGGCGCCTCTCCCGCCCTGTGTTCTCATCCATGTTAGGGGGAGGCTGCCACCGTAGAGGGCTGGTAAAAAGGTAATGTTGTTTTATTTATGAACGCCATGCTCTCTCTCTCTCTCTCTCTCTCTCTCTCTCTCTCTCTCTCTCTCTCTCTCTCTCTCTCTCTCTCTCTCTCTCTCTCTCTCTCTCGGAAGCGTATCCACCTCTAGGCAGTTTTAAGCACATTCCCAACCCTCTTTAATCCACTTCGTGCTACCTTACAAAAAAAAAAATATATAAAAAAAAGGTGTCAGATGGAGCCTCCAGCAATCGCAGACGTGCCCCTTCCTCCTCCTCCTTTTCCTTCCCTTCTCTCTCTTCACCCCCTTCCTCTCCTCTGATTCCCTCTCCTCTTCCCTCCCTCCCTTCCTGTCTTGTCTTCACGGCTCCATAAGATCAGTGGATAAACATGAGTATAACGTGTGTTTTTTCTTATTTCCATGTGGTCAACCGCCTCTCTCACCCTTAACCTCTATCACAACTGCAGAGATAAGTTATGTTTCCTTCTCCTTCCCTTACAAAAAAAAGAAAAAAAAAATTCCTCCCTCCTCCTTCTCCTCCGCCTCCTCCTCCTTCTCCTGCTGCTGCTCCTGGTATTCTTCCTTCAGCAGCTGCGTTATGACACCTCCTCCTTGCCCGCCTCTTATTACTTCGTCTACAGTTACATTCATAAATTATCCGCAACACCTCCTGCCGCCTTGTTGTAACCCTCTCTCACGCCTCGGAATTTCCTATCTTGCCACTCCCGAACCTAGTCTTTCTAACCACCACCTAGACTTCTCTCCCTCCCTCTCTCTCTCTCTCTCTCTCTCTCTCTCTCTCTCTCTCTCTCTCTCTCTCTCTCTCTCTCTCTCTCTCTCTCTCTCTCCCTTATCCTCCCTCCCAGCTCCTCTCTCCCTCCCCTGGTGCTGAGATTAAAGGGTGGGCAGCCTTCCCTGGGGCGAAAAAGGGAAAATTAATATGCAGTTAATCCATGAAAAGTCTCAGCGTGAAGATTCGGTTGCGTGTCCTAATTACGGAGGAGGGTGAGTGCATTCAATGATGGTGGTTGGTGGTGGTGGTGGTGGTGGTGGTGGTGGTGGTGGTGGTGATGGTACATTTTTTCGGCAGTGTTTTGTCGTGCCCGCAGTGTTATTGATGGTGAAAGTGTCGGTGAAAGTGTAGTGATGGTGGTGGTGGTGGTGACACTGGTGGTGGTGGTGGTGACGGTGGTGATGTTTGTGAAAGTATTGCTGATTATAAGCTATAGTACTGAGGGGAAAATTAGATTAACTACGAGAGATAGAGAGAAAAAAAAACTTTACCTAATCAGTATATGTCCATGTTCCTTAAGTGTATGAAGTAGATGAAGAGAAAGAGAGAGGAAGAGAGAGAAAGACAATAAAAAGCTGCAGTAAAACAATACAATAATGTAAATCATTTACTCTACAGTCAAAGGGGAAAAGATAAGTTTGACAGCGAGTGAGATGAAAAAAATAACTCAAATATTATAGTGAAAAGACATTAATAAACTCTAATAAAATAACACACTTCCTCTAAGATCATATCGTCTATGGAGAGAGAGAGAGAGAGAGAGAGAGAGAGAGAGAGAGAGAGAGAGAGAGAGAGAGAGAGAGAGAGAGAGAGAGAGAGAGAGAGAGAGAGAGAGAGAGAGAGACGAACTACCCTAATGATATATTATACACCTATGCTCATTAAGTAACAATAATAAGGATTGATTAAAAAGTAACATGCATCTTTCCTAAGTGTTGAGGACTCTATCTGGGATGTCAGCCAAAGGAGGCGTCCCCTGAAGAATTCCAGCCCATTATTCTAATTAACAATGGGATGTGACAGTGTGGTGGGGGAGAGGAGGGACCACATTCCACGCCACCTCTCCCCAGTGTCATCCTGACCACCGCCACGCCCACGCAGCGACGCTCTCAGCCACAGCACACAAACAGGGATCCCCATACAACCACAACATACACACAGCGACGCTCCAAAAGCCACACCACACACAGCGCCTTGCCCATACAGTCACATCATACATCTAGGTGACACCACACACCTTACACAGCTGTAACCACAGCTCACAGCTAAAACGCACCACACACAATGTAACCACACCGCACACCACAGCGATGTCCTCGCAGTCACACCACACACCACCACACCACGCATTAATGTCTTCACACCTTAACAAAATAAGTCATGAAACAGCACTTAAACAGCCACATTTCAAAGCCTTGTCACACACATTTGCACCAAAATAAGAAGCATACTACACAGCAATGGCCAAAGAGCCACATCTAACAGCCACACATCACAGCCACACTCACACGCACTCACATAACTTAAACACACCGTCATCCTATACACTATACAGCGACGCACATAGCAGCCCCTCCCCCGCCACACCCGGTACACACATCCCAGGGTGGCTGATGTTCTACACAGAGGACATGTCATACACGAGACGCGCCCCACTCATCACTACACCCACACCGATGACGAAAAGCCCCTCACAGCTCAGACAGCCACCCGTCCCCTCACTCCCTCACTCCCTCCCCGCCTCACACACAGCGCCAACACAAAGCCGGTCCTCTCCTCCTCCCCCTCCTCTTCAAACGATTCTTCCACCGCCGCCGACCAGCACGTGACGGCGTCTTCAGAAACTCGCCAAATAAGCTATAATTCAATTATATTTTTCGTGTATGCGGGGACGCGGGCACCGCACTGGGGTACAATAGGCTCAGGCGTGTCTGCAGACCTGTCCAGCGGTGATGGTGGTGATGGAGATGGTGATAGTTGATAGTGATGTGGCTTCATTCCACTCACTCTTTCAGCTATTCATACTTTTCTATCTCTACTTTTCCACTTCCCTGTTTCTGCCGCCAGTTCTCCTCATCCATTCACTCCCTGCACAGGACCAGTGACTCACAAAAGGGCAAGAGAAGACGCCCTTTCCATGAGGCCTCCCCTGCTCAGGGCGTGTCTGCAGACCTGTCCAGCGGTGATGGTGGTGATGGAGATGGTGATAGTTGATAGTGATGTGGCTTCATTCCACTCACTCTTTCAGCTATTCATACTTTTCTATCTCTACTTTTCCACTTCCCTGTTTCTGCCGCCAGTTCTCCTCATCCATTCACTCCCTGCACAGGACCAGTGACTCACAAAAAAGGGCAAGAGAAGACGCCCTTTCCCTGTGGCCTCCCCTGCCAGCGCGGCAGGAAGAGGGCTTGGATGGATAGAGCAGGGCAAGGTTGAAAAGGTCTGGAGATGGCTGGGAAAGGCAGGCTGTGGTGGCTCACTGTAATTATTCCCCTCAGACCTAACGCCTCATTTCCCGTTAAAGAACCAATAACAAAGTGGATAACAGGCGGCTTCTTCAAACACTAGCGTCAAGCCGTCCACGGGTCAAGTCTACTGGGAACCTTAAACCCCCAGAGTCCCTAACCCCGGCCAGACCTTTCGCTCAACTGTACAGGAAGCGTCTCTGACAAGATCCTCACCTGTATTACCTATTACGCGCACAGACACACACACACACACACACACACACACACACACACACACACACACACACACACACACACGCCTGATTTCCTTTTGTTTCTTCGGTCTCCCTCTCCTTCCATCTCCGCTCGTGCCCTTTGTCAACCCTTCACTGAGTTCTATTTTATTGTTTTTCTGCCTCCTTCCTTCTCTCAAAGCCCTTCCCTCCTCTTTCATTCCCTCTGTTCAGTCCTCTTGGTTCGTCTGTCTCTTCTCCGTCCAGTTGTCTTCCATCTTCGGCTACTTTTTTAGCGACAAACCCTTTCATCTCTCGTGTTTTTACTTCCCCTGTCCATTATCTTCTGAACTATCGAGTCATCATGAATTTTCACGCACCACGGAGTAAATTTTCCATAAAAAGAAATACCATGCAATTACTCTCGGGCCGCGTTAGCCAGGCAGGGAGTCAGTTCCTTGTGTGGTGAGTCGAAGTGGGAGGAGCTGGGCGGCGGCCAGGGTGCGGCCAGACAGAAAGAAATGTTGCTTCATCGACAGGTAATAATGAATAAATGGACAAGCTTACGTGGATTTTGTGGAGAAATTTTAGATCAGATTTACTAATATTCTCCTTAATATGTAATCATCTCACCAGCTTAGGGATAATGTTTCTATTATGAATATCGGTTCACGGGTGAAGAAGTAACATAATTTATCTCCTTGAATACGGTTCCAGGTGCCCTCACACTGCCACTCACCTGCCCTCACACCTTGACCTCACGTCATCTTCCCATAATCCTGATTCTCAAATCTGACAAATCGGTGTTGGGTGGCACCTGACAGGACGGGTTAGCGCGGGCCGTCCATTTTAGCTCTATTAGTGGTCACCAGCCATTGAGGGTGTCCTTTTGTCCGATACGAGAAGGAAAATGCGTTCGAATCCCCTATTTGTGACTTAAGGGGCGAGCGGATCCTCTTTGATAAGTGACACAGCGTTCTTGGTACCACAGTTTCTCCTGCCGGTGCCGCGCGGCGAGTGCACCATGAAAGGCCGGCAGTGGGGCTTCTTGGAGGCTCTTCATTTCTCATTGAGTGGCGAGAGAGGGGCCTCGCCGCTGCCATGGCGAGGCTGGGCGGGCCGGGGCTGTTATCAGGTAGGCAGATCGGAGGGAAGGTCTGTACAGGCTGGGCCAGCGCGCCTTGTAATCATCAGCCGCCCCTGGTCCTTACCACTTCAGCCTCACTACACTACAGTGATGACGCTCTCTCTCTCTCTCTCGTCTCTCTCTCTCTCTCTCTCTCTCTCTCTCTCTCTCTCACACTCACTCACTCACTCACTCACTCACTTTCTCTCTCTCTCTCTCTCTCTCTCTCTCTCTCTCTCTCTCTCTCTCTCTCTCTCTCTCTCTCTCTCTCTCTCTCTCTCTCTCTCACTCACTCACTCACTCACTCACTTTCTCTCTCTCTCTCTCTCTCTCTCTCTCTCTCTCTCTCTCTCTCTCTCTCTCTCTCTCTCTCTCTTCATCTCTCTCTCTCTCTCTCTCTAGACAAGTCTGCTAACACTGCCCCCTCAATCCCCACCACTCCAGTCCTGCTCTGTGGCTCTGGTCTCCCCAACAAGATAATAAAACACAATCTTCGCACCGCAGTGTCAACAACAACTGGCCTACTTTTAAGTAAAAGTTGCAAACTACATGTATATCTAGTGATTTTCCTCTCTTTATAAGGTAATATTCGATGATATATTAGAATAATTAATTTCTATTTTGTGCAGGTTTCCATCATCACTCTCAAGGCTCACGCATCCTGCAACACAAATGAATGTGCGGCAATTGACGGCCACAAAGCTTAACCCTTTTACAGTACCATTTTTTATTCTAGAGTGATCCATGGCCTTCAGTTTTTATAAAAAAAAAAAAAAAAAAAACATGAAAAAAAAGACTATGCATGAGTGATAGCTGTGTTTGTATTTACAGCATGAATTTTTTATCCTTGAACATAAATTCAAGCTTATCAATTTCCCTAATATAGGGAGAAAAGAAAAAAAAACATAGTATGAGACAAATATTGAGGCGCTGAGTTCGTCATTAAGAGGTAGACGCATTCCTAATGACCGCCCGAGGACGATGGTCGGCGGGAGAAAACAAAAGGTAAGATAACGTCAGGCGCCGGACGGTGATGGGGGGTGATGGACAGGTATGGCTGGCTGCCTCAATGGTCACCTTTAATACAGGAGCCGCGCACGTCAGCTACCAGTCGTGGCCGTAAATAATGGGTGAAAAAAGTGTGGCGTGACGAGGTGAGTGGGCGGAGACTCGTCGTGGGTGAACAAACAGTATTGATTGGCGTGGTGCTCAATGGCGCGGCGGCGGGCGTGAGCCGCTGAAGTGGTAAACAGTTGCCAATAAGCTGGAGACTCTCTCTTGCTGCCGCTGCGGGCCACACCAAGCCGCCCCGCCATTCCTCTCCCTCCCTTGATAGTAATGTCCCTCAAGTATCGACGACAAAGTAAAGTTTTTTTTTTTTTACCCATATTACTTGAACCAGATTTTAAGTTTATTTATATTTCCTTCCGTCCAATGCTCAGTGACTGTGCTCGACCGTTGGCAGCCATCTTGGCGCACACTCTGTGGTCAACAAACAATTGAACTTTGATATGCGCACTGTGCTTATGGCTGACATGGAGTGTACAAAAGTCTGCCAGCGCCACTACAACATTCGGCCTTATCGCCTGTGTGCTTAGTGCCAATTTAGTGCCGCGCATCGCTGAGGCAGACTCACTTCTGCGGCTGCCGCTCGAGTGGTATAACTGACGGATTATGAAAGGCGCTTTCTTCAGCGATGACGTGAAAGAGTGGTGACGGTGCAGCTCGGCGCGTAATGAACCACGACATTGACGTAACCAATGGATTAATTTCTCCGGTAAGCGGGAGGACGCCGACGAGATTTGCTCCTGAGACTGGGAAAAATGTTCCGAAACACCAATACATTTACAACTGTGCAGGAAAAGCGCTGAGCAGAAAGGGGAACTGTATGGTCATATGAGAGCATCCTCACGGGTGGTGAGGCGAAGCAAGAAGCAGATCGTGTGGTAAGGATTGAAAGCAGTGTTATTGTTGCAACAAATGTAGCGGATCCCGTGGAGGCGATGCACAGTGCGTACAACTACAGTTCTCTTTGTCTTGCGGCACATGTGCTGAAAATGGTGGTATTGTTACGAGGTGGTAGACATCTTGGCACTATTTAGCAGGTGTGGGAGGCTATTTATGGCGCTGTGAGCAGGCTGGGAATGAGGCACGAGTGTTGTCAGTGGTAACGGAATTCTTTGCAGAAGGAATGGCAAGGAAAATAATAATTAATTATTAGAAAGTGTGTGTTTAGGTATTTCCGAAGAGAGAGAGAGAGAGAGAGAGAGAGAGAGAGAGAGAGAGAGAGAGAGAGAGAGAGAGAGAGAGAGAGAGAGAGAGAGAGAGAATGTGTGTGTGTGTGTGTGTGTGAGTGAATATGTGCGTGTGTGTGTGTGTGTGTGTGTTATGCGTGCTCCTTATATGTCGGTAAAACTGTATCTAATTCCTCCGGGTTCAGTGTTTTTGTTGCTATACGAGTCCAGCTGCTGTCACTGCTCCAGTGCACCGCCAGCAATAGAGAAGAAAAGCGAAAATTCACTTACTGAACTCTTTCCTTCTCTTCGCTAAATCTACTCCATTTCATTTACTTCCGTCCTCTTCGCAGCTCAGTCCCCAACTCAGAGTCGCTGTTTCTAATTTGCCTTTTCCAGATGTTTCTACCTTGAGACATTTTTCATCTAATAATTTTTCCCTCATGCCACTCTATTTCATTTATTCATTCATACACTGTAAACCATATGCAGACAATTCGAAAATAATGGCTGTTGCATAATGCACTGGCATTAAAGTAGTATAGTTCTATAAGACACACGAATAGACTGGTTAGGGTTACATCACATTATTCAGTTTCGAACACTGATGGTGATAATCGATAAATAATACGACTGGTCTGTAATGACGAGGCTAATATCACGTTATAAAATGTAATAAGGATTCTGGTATAAATCATACATTAGTTATTTATATTTGTTAAAACTATCGTAAGTATGCATTACACCATAATTTCATTTATTGGAAGTGATCGTAAGGCTGCAATAAAGAGGATTTACAGCGAGGAACACCACTCCATTATCACTGAATACTTAATGGTCACTCAAATTTCAAATATATCTGATGAATGTAGCGCGGCGCTCACGACATCACAAAGTTCCTTTCTCTCTTTATAAATTTAAAGTTCTAAAGTTTTCATTTTTAAACTTTTATTTTCTAATCTTGTTTCACTTATAGAAAAATCTACCCTCTTCTTTTAACTGGTTAATATTTGTAGATTGTTAAATTCAGAGGTCAACGCTTGGATATGTTCGTAAAACAACTGGTTGCCTGCTTAGACGCTTATAGATTCAAGTCTGAATCTCCAAAATAAGTGTATCGTTTCGCCTTTGTGTGAAGACGCCTGAAGATATTTCCTGCAAGCAACGCTCACATAACACAGTCATCTCATGGCATGCGCATTTCCTGGAATGTTTTGGTTGTATACTATGATAGAATAACACGTGAAACTGAACTGTAATATAAAAGGAAATTTAGTTAACAAATTAGGCAGGAAACATTAGCGTGGCAACCGTCTGACAGTAATATTAAGCAAGAACATCGCATTTTTCATACAAGTGTTTTGTTAGTAAGATGCAAAAATATTTTACACTATAATGAAATTAATAACAATTTCACGCGATTCCGGAAAAAAAAGGAATATGCATAAAATATTCATAATAAAGAGAGGAGGAGAATGGAAGAATCTTTACAAGTATCGTAGTTTCCATCAGTCTTGCCCCGCCTCTTTGACTATACGAACATATATATGACACACACACACACAGACACACACACACATTATATATATATATATATATATATATATATATATATATATATATATATATATATATATATATATATATATATATATATATATATATATATATATATATATGTATATATATATATCCTTGTATATTGAAAAGGGTTGACAGTTATTTCCCCTACGATCGGTCTGGAAGAATGAAACACACCGATACATTTGAGCGTCAGACGCACAGCTGCTGCTGGCCCGGGGCGGCGGGCGTACACCTCCACACCGTCAGGGTGGCGTTTCCCTACAGCCAAGGCTTCATCCCGCCCTGCCCCGCCCAACAAGGTCATTAGGTAGTTACTGTAGTACGCCGCCTCACCGCCACGGAATTACCCCTTATGCCTCATTTGCCATAAATTTCCATTGTTAGCACCATCACTTATCTCCGTGAACTCCTATGCTATAAACTGAGACCCGGGCGGAACATAATGCAATGTGACAACAATAATTGAAAGTTTCCCAATATGGTGGTTATGACAGCTTAGAGTTAATAAGGGTCGCTAAACTTTGCTTAACAACAGAGATTGTAGCCATTACCTATCACTGATTTTTAGCTCGTTAATGCCCCCTAACCCTCAATTTCCAGGTCCGCCGGAGTAACAATAACTTCCTTTACAACCATTCACAGTTTACCTCAGAGTTTCGTTCACCCTCAAATACTCCCACAAGCTTTTGGTCATGGCAGGCAAGTTTCGTCCCCTCCAGGCCAAGGTTCCGCCCCGTGCCAGCGTGTGTTGTGGAGTGGAACAGACCCAACCTCTCCTGGAACCACCTAGCGGAGGGTACCTGGCGGGCGATAGTTATGACCACTCATTAGCGTTCATAAAGTAGTCCACAGCGACGCGATAATGCTCGAAGTCTATTGAAAACTCTCTGGCGCTCTATTGTTGTCAGTCAGGGTGGACTTCTGGTGATTCTCCCTCCATCTCCCCCTTCTCTCTCTCTCTCCCTCTCTCTCTCTCTCTCTCTCTCTCTCTCTCTCTCTCTCTCTCTCTCTCTCTCTCTCTCTCTCTTCTAATACTCATATCTAAATTCCACACATCCCTAATTTTTCCCGCGCAGGTGTGGTTTCCTTCAAGAGAAAAACAAGAAAACAAGTCAGAAAACAGGAAAAATCTACATGAAAAAAGTAAAGGACACTTTTGCAGATTTATTCAAAGAGGTAGAAAATTTCACTAAGAAGGAATTACCATCCCTCCAATTTAGGCTCCTTTTCTTTTTTATCTATTCGTCTTTCATAACACATATAAATGATTATCAAAACACGCATTGTTGTCCTCCGCGATTGATTAAACTAAGAAAGACACCGCCGTTTTGCACACACACACACACACACACACACACACACACACACACACACACACACACGACTACTAAAAACAAACTACGCTCTCAAAAAACTAAAATGCAAAAGAAATAAAGAAAGAACGAGGGAAAAAAAAACGAACGATTAAACAGAAAGAAAGAAAAAAAGAAAGAAAAATAAGAATAAAATGTAGCTTACTCTCCGGAAAGAAACAGTAACATCTCGTAGTACATTCACACCGCGTGCCAGTGCGTGCTTGGATGTGTGCGTGCGTGCGTGTCTACGTGCATGCGTGGCTGCTTGCATACGTGAACCTCTGCCTTCGTGCACGTTTGAGTCACTAGGTTCATTCTTGAGCTCATGTAGTTGTGAGTGTGTGAGTGTGTGTGTGTGTGTGTGTGTGTGTGTGTGTGTGTGTGTGTGTGTGTGTGTGTGTGTGTGTGTGTGTGTGTAGTCATATTAATCTGCTCAGTGCAACTTATGAGATTTATGTTAATTCATTTCAGTATCTTCATTTATTCAGTTTTGAGGTCACATGTCTTCCCTTCTTGCAGTTCCTCTTCCTCCGAGTCATTTCAAATATTAGTGCTTTATTCTTGACTGATTTTCCTAGTATTACATTTTTTTCTCTTGTATCCAGTCAATCCTACATTCTTCTTTACCTCTGATCATCTGATACTGCTTAGTCTATGTACCTTTAAATAGTACCCCGCAGTATTTGACTTGAAACTTACTATGTTCATCTCAGAATAATTCTAATAGCTTCATCTGGTTTCAGGGCATTTTTTTTTTTTTTTTTTTTTTTTACATCAGTTCCATAATTTTCAGCAACTCATGTTAATCAACTAATCTCTTTTTTTTGTTGCAGCACCGACCATTCTGCCTCAGGCTCCACGAAATACCTCCTTACTGTGTGTGTGTGTGTGTGTGTGTGTGTTAACTTGTTCGAATCTTACTTGGGTCAGCGCACCACCAAAATGAACTTGATGTCTCGAATATTCATACAGTCAAGATCAGAAATGACTTTTGCATGCGCACATAGCCCTCCACACCGTGATGCACTCACGCTGCTCATCCTCACATGCACTCACGCACCTTTCTCTCTCTCTCTCTCTCTCTCTCTCTCTCTCTCTCTCTCTCTCTCTCTCACACACACACACACACACACACACACACACACACACGCACGTAAACAAGCATACAAAGACACCGACGCGCCCGCCCGCGCGCGTGCGCGCACGCACGCACACACACACACACACACACACACACACACACACACACACACACACACACACACACACACACACACACACACACACACACACACACACTCATGCTGAGGAGGGGCGGCCACCCAGCCCAGAAGGGGTGGGAGGCTGGAGGGTGCCGCCAGCGGTGCCGTGACGGGCGTGTCTCAGCCGCGAAGGACGAGGCGCCCATTGAGATTTCCAAAAATAGGACTCACACCTGATTAGCGGGCGTCAGCAAGTCTTGGGAAGTGAGATGAGCCGCGATATTGCCTATCACGCTCCGCTGATCATCACCTTCATCCTTTTTATACTTTTATCTCAATTTTAGTTTTTCTCGATGGGGAAAAGCTGAAAGGATGCCTCGCCTTTTCACACGTGTTTTTGTTAGTCTTGTGAGGATACCTGCCTCGTCTGGCGATAGTTTCAATTATCAGCTTATTTAACTTATCCATTGCTGGAGCTTTGTTATTTTCATGAATTGCTCAGCTAGTTGTTATACATATATATTGAAAATAAGTCCGATTCAGCCAAATTTTGTAAATACTTCTCGATATATTTTTTGTTAAACATCCGTCACTTTGTTTGAGAACGGCGAGGAGATCCCTTCCATGTTGCAACCTCCCGGCCACATTAGGAGAGTCGGGCAACCCTCTTAATTTTTTGCTGAAAGAAATTTTTTTTCTTTTTGCTGCATAATGACAGTAATGGGAAATAGGATTAACTGTGCGGTCCCATTTCACATTTCCTGTTCAACAGCAACCATCTGCTTACTCCTCTGCTTGACAAGGTTAGTTTATTACTGCTAACACTCGTTTCTCGCCCGGCAGCGACTGTTTAATGACTGGAAATGCTTATTTATAATATCTAAAGAAGCCCTGCCAGATGGATCCATCCGGGCTCCACCGCAGATGACAGGGGCCTTATCGTGACGCCGTCACTCGCCTGCACCCGTGAATGACGAAGGGACCAACAAGCACCTCAGGATGTGGACATGCTAACATACTCGTCTAACAACTAAGCAGACCAAATGGTGCTTAAGCACCACCGATCTTGTGGGAAGTTGTGAACCCACCGGAGAGACTTCAACCCACTACTGGTCGGACAAAGGAGGCGGAACTGGCGGAAAAAAGTGTGATTCGCAGACCTCACTCTTCCGAGAGCAAAGGGCGACAACCAAGCAATAATCAGCGAACATGCAGGGAGACTTATTTTAGGAATGAATTTGTTACTAGCAAAGGTAAATGATGATAGAAATATTAACGCCTGTATCATTTTGGCACCATTTCACGGAGAGATAAGATGTGTATTCTTCATTTGATCTACATCAAGATTCTATATTTAATTTCACTTTGCCATAAAAGTTCAGAGTCAGATAACAGTGATGGCTTACGAAGATCAAGACTGTTTCCTTTCACTCCAAATATACCTTCTCTTCCTGTATTTGCATTATACTATTAATTCTGCTATAAGCTAAAAAAAAAAATCAATAAACGTGGTGATGGCTAATAGAATATGCAAGACCTTTACCGTTCACTCCAACTCTTTAGTCTGAACGCTGTCCTCATGTTGAAGATAAATTTCTGCCTTTGCTTCCTCTCCAGCGTCCCTGGTTAGATGATCACTCCCGAATACTACTTATTTAGTCTTCCCTTCACTCCTTCCCTTGTTCCAGACTTACCTTACTCTACTTATATTACTCAACTGAGCTATTCATCTATCGTTTCTTGATTGGATAGTAGGTAAGTATTCTAGAACTGACGTAAAGGAAAGGTCATTTCCATCACTTAGAAAGCAGAGATTCTCCGTGTACCCAGACAGACGCCACGAAGTCTGGATCAAAGGAAATGGAGATATGCACCGCAGGTAAGGCGCCACCCGATGTGTGTGTTCTCACGTTTATTCCTCCTGTGAAACATACTGTGCTACTGCTGCTACTAATACTATAATTACAACTACCATTACTTTTACCACTGCCACTGCTACTACTATAGCAATATCACCTATTATTATAATTGTTACTCCTCCTCCTCTTCCTCTTCCTCCTCCTCCTCCTCCTCCTCCTCCTCCTCCTCCTCCTCCTCCTCCTCCTCCTCCTCCTACTACTACTACTACTACTACTACTACTACTACTGCTATGCTATCACCAACACGTATCAGAACTGCCATTTCTACTACAATACAACTCATACTGCTGCTGGCTTTACTACTAATGCTTCTGCTACTATACTCTTAAATTCAAAGTTTCCTCTTCATCCTTCTCTTCTCTCCCTCTTTTCCCAAGAGTGCATCAAGGAGTTCTCAGTGTTAATTACTAGGCAGGAGTGGATGCTTCGCCGCGCCTCCTTCACCGCCTCTTACCGGGACAGTATTTTGACGGGATTACGAGGTCCGCCACTCCCGTAATGGCGTCTGTTATCCTGCAGGAATGTGAGGGGAGGGAGTGACCTGGGAGGAGGAAGGGATGGTTTGAGGAGAAGTGTGTGGCGAGGTGTTTGTTGTATACATCAGTGTGCCTGGTAAGAAGAAAAGGACATAGGCAAGGAGGCGCGCAAACACACACACACACACACACACACACACACACACACACACACACACACACACACACACACACACACACGCACACACACACACACGTATTATCTTTGTCAATATAGAGTAGGTAATGCAAATGTGTAAATCTAATCACTTCCACGGATCTGACAAATGTGTACTGGAAGGCAAATATGCTGAGTACACGATATCACGCGAACAACAACAACAACAACAACAGCTACAACAACCTCACACACACAAACTCAAGCGCCATCATTTCCCTATTCTTTTTTTTTTTTTTTTTTTTTGTCCTGTTCAAATTTGGCCACATTGTATTTTCCTCTGTATCCATCCTCCTCCTTCCTTATTAGCGGCGCCTGACATCCAGCATCGACTCTAAACATCACACATCGTTGGTGAGAAAGACTTAACCAATGAATATCCAGAGTTTACAGGCTGTAGAGTAGCTAAGTGAGTATTTTCAAGACACAAGGAACTCTGAGATATTAAAGATCGCATTAAAGTTTTTTTTTTTTTTTTCATGCAAACCTGCTTCCTCAATTACAGCTGACGGGAGTAAATTCCCTCACCAATGATGTTGTTAGGCTGACCAAAACATCCGATGCTGTTGTATAAATTGCGGCAGAGCATAATGAGCCTTAACCTCTTAACCCCAAGCATCATCAAGACAAATAAATTACCAGCCAAAGTACTGAGAAAATATTTGGAATCACGCAGTCTTCATTCTTCTTCTGAGTGTGAGTGGTGACATGAAAAGACTAAATACGTTCTCTCTGATGCATCAAAATATTAACTCACTGGCTTTTGGGGTCGTTATGGTATGCAGTGCAAGTACTTGCAAAACTTTCTCTCTCTCTCTCTCTCTCTCTCTCTCTCTCTCTCTCTCTCTCTCTCTCTCTCTCTCTCTCTCTCTCTCTCTCTCTCTCTCTCTCTCTCTCTCTCTCTCTCTCTCTCTCTCTCTCTCTCTCTCTCTCTGGTAGAAGCCTTACGGTATGTATATAAGTAAAAAGAGAAGGAGAAGGAGGACGAAGAAGAGAAGGAAAAGAAGAACGAAGAGGAGGAGGAGGAGGAGAAGGAGGAGGAGGAGGAGGAGAAGGAAGAGGAGGAGGAGGAGGAGGAGGGGAAGGAGGAGGAGACGAGCTTCCTTTATTGTCTGCGCCGCGCCACTCCTGGAAGCTGGCACGCGGAGGGCTGTCATTAGCACGCTCTTGGCTCGGCGTTAATGTGGTGGTGTTCCATGTTCGTCGGTTTTTGTTGTCCTTGGCTTCCCTGACTCACACCGCCCCGTTACCAACACCCTTGTCTTCCTCCTCCTCCTCCTCCTCCTCCTCCTCTTCCTTCTCTTTCTTGTTCTTCTTGATTTGTTCTTCACCTGTCTTGTTATTTTTGCTCCTGGTTCTAGTTTTGTTATTGTTATGGTGTTTTTTTTTTTTTGTTATTAAGCTTTTTCTTCTGATTTTGTTTTCGTTATTTTGTTGTTTTCCTTTCCTTTCCTTCTTTTGTTTTATTTTTGTCTGTTTGTTTGTTTGTTTTCTCCTCCTCCTCCTCCTCCTCCTCCAGCTTTTCCTTCTCCTTCTCGTCTTCTTCCTTTCCCTCTTTCTTCTCCTCCTTGTACGTTTTATCTTAGTTCATCTCATAATAATAATAATAATAATAACAATAATAATAATAATAATAATAATAATTATTATTATTATTATTATTATTATTATTATTATTATTATTATTATTACTATTGTAATTATTATTATTATTATTATTATTATTATTATTATTATTATCATTATCATCATCATTATTATTATTATCATTTCTATCCTTATTATGTTTCCCCCCTTTCTTCATTCCTCTCCATTCATCTCTTACTCTTCCTCATTCTTGATCTACCAAATCTTCCTCCATTTTCTTAACTTTCTGGATTCCTAAACTCTCCATAATCCTGTGGTCGTCGCGTGAGTTTCTGGGGATATGCATCTCTCAATAATGTTCCTCTCTTGATTAGCCATCCGACACAAGACAAGACAAGACTATAAGTGCTGCTTGTACCTCCCTCGAGATGAGCTGAGTCGATCCCTGTCAAGGTGAGTCTGAATGGAGATGAATGGGCTTTTAGGCGATGGGTGGTGTGATAATTGCTGATGCAGGACTGATTACATGGGGGCGCTTCCCGTTATTAAAGCTGATGGGAAGATAAAAACACAGGAAAATAAATGCCTGCAAAATGCCAGATGACCTACACCTGGCAGCTCCTCACCACTTAATACTTGCAATCTATCATCGTCATCCATAAATTTCTCCAGATTCATCTTGAAAGCATTTAATGTCTGTAGAATTGCCATGTTCCTGTTATTTGTTCCGTTAATTTACAATATAATTTATGAAACAACTTTTTCCCAATTTCTTTTTTTTTATTTGGGATTGTTTAGCTTACAACAATCTGCATGCGCTCGTACTTGTTCTCTGAGTGAAGCAGCTTTATTTATATCCCCGCTGTCAAGCTTTTTGCCGATTTAATATTTCCATCATGTCACCACTGACACCTCCTCTCACTTGCATACAAGAGGGACAGACATAAAGATAGCTTCGCCTAATACCTCACAGTCTCTTGGGAGAATGACACACCAGAGGCTGCAAACCAATGTTAGTGGATTATTTTTTCCTTGGCATTGAAATCACCACTTCTGTTATTTTCTTCTCGGAGGTAAACTCATAACTTGCCGCTCAGGAACACGCCATGAAAAGAGCCTTCAGCAATGACCAAAGAGAACATTGTGATTCATGGATTGTGTTTCTCAAGGGTTAATCTAAAATACACGTTTCTTCTCATCTTCTGGTATATACTCGGACTGCAAGAAAACCAGTAGCGATATGGAAAGGATTTACAGCCTCTTTTAGTTAGCCTTAGTTTTTTTTTTTATCTAAGTTCGAATTCTTTCCCTTTGTCTTTAGATTTCTTAGAGAAATGTAAAGAATTATAGTGGTAGTAGTAGTAGTAGTAGTAGTAGTAGTAGTAGTAGTAGTAGTAGTAGTAGTAGTAGTAGTTGTTGTTGTTGTTGTTGTTGTTGTTGTTGTTGTTGTTGTTGTTGTTGTTGTAGTAAAAACCGCAACAACAACAAGAATAATTAGTTACATACACCTACATATATTTCTATTCCTAATACGTGTACTACAACAACAACAACAACAACTATTACTATTACTGTTACTACCACCATTACTACTTTTACTACCAACACCATTAAAACGGCTGCTGCTGCTGCTGCTGCTGCTGCTGCTACTGCTGCTGCTGCTGCTGCTCCTTTTGCTACTACTACTACTACTATTATTAATACTACTACTACTACTACGACTACTACTACTACTACTACTTCTACTACTACTACTACTACTACTACTACTACTACTACTGCTGCTACTACTACTACTAACTACTACGACAACTCCCACTGCCTCACAACCACCACCACCACCACCACCACCATCGCCACCACCACCACCGCCACCATCGTCACCATCAGCACAAGTTCCCTCGTCCTCTCAGCTCGCTCCGATAAAACCTTCAGATACTCGAGAGGAACAAAACCAACATGTCTCTTGAATTTCGCAGGTGAGCGGTCCAGGAGGAGAGTGATCCTGTAGCGGCAGCGGCGGCGGGGCCAACGGGGAGGCTTTACCTGGCCAGCGGAGAGCAAAAACCCCTTCCCGGTACTGACCAGCCACGGCGTCCCTGCCCGCAGCCATCCACACCCTCGCCCTCACACCACGACGCTCCAACGCAATTTATGGTTTAGCCTGTTGAATGCACGCGAGTGACACACGGTGGTGACGGTGGTGACGGTGAGGTGGTGGTGGTGTGGTGTGGTATAAGGTACGTGGTGGTGGGTGTTATGAGGTGGTGTGGTGGGTGTGCAGAGGTGGTGGAGGCAGCCAGGACCCCAACGAGCCTGAGGCCACAGGTGATAAAGGTGATTATGTGCCGTAAAGTGATGCAATTAGCACCCCTGATTGCTCCCGTCTGACTAGTGACGGGGACGAGTGGCCGCGCTGCCCACGTGTGCGCCAGGGTGCGTTTGTTGTGGTGTGTGTACACAAACGCACACACCTGAGTGTTCCTGTGCAGGTAAGTTATCCGCATCCTTAAAGAGCCTGACAATCGCCACATAAAAAATAAGAAACAAAGGAAAATGGTGCGAGTATTCTATCAACCGATTTTTTTCGAT
>NC_087152.1:8317500-8320000 GCF_035594125.1 Scylla paramamosain
CTCCTTAATATATCGTGTAAGACTCATTTTATATCATTATATGTATTATTATATGTGTGCATGTATTCCTTTAACAACAATATATTTTACCACAGCAAAAAAGCATGCAAACCCTTACCCTTTGTATACACACACACACACACACACACACACACACACACACACACAAACAGACACAGACACACACACACACAGTCTTACGTAGCTAATGAGCCTCAACATCTCGCAAGGGCCGTGAATTAACCTTTAGACTATAAAAACCGCAATGAGAGCCGGCCGGAGATAATGTTATACCCTCAGAGAGCCGCGCGCATGATTCATCCTATCGTAAAGAAGGGAGAATGAGAGTAGCGTCCCCAGGGCAAGTCTGTACGGCGAGGCGAGGCGGCCCTTGGAGTGATATATAGATCATTAGCCAAGCGCGCCGCCGCCACCACTATATCCCACACGCCTCCCTTCTTGCCTCGACGTGTTCCTACTGCTGGCTGTGTCCAAACGTTTAATCTTAATTGTCTATGAGACGTGGGTACGTGTAGATTTCCGGGGTGGGGAGATGCACGCGTGTGTGGGCGGGTGGGTTGTAGCTGGTGGCAGGGCGGCAGGGTGGAGGGGAAGCCTGGTGAAGTCGACAGCGTAATACGGTAGAAGCCCTAATGAGACATAATTCCCGAGCACATCTTCCCTCCGCCTCCAGGAGTGGCGTGCGGCCAACAACAGGTCGGCCCAGTGAATTCCGTCTTGACACAGTGTTTCTCACTCTCCTGTGCAACGCGGCGTCCCTCCAAACACCACCGAAATGAGCACTTGCTTCGTATTCACCCAATGGCGAGCAAGTTTCTAAAGCCATGAACCTCAGCAGCCTCCCTCCCTCCCCCTTCCCTTTCACTCTTGCCACAGGATTAGGATTCAACACGTGTGGTGAAGCATTTACTGCCTGAGCACCGCCACTCCGCCTGAAAGCCTCGTCTCCCTTCTGCTAATGGTATTGGTGCCCCGAAATAACACAGCAGCAGCCACCTCGGGCATAGCGAACACTGATAATGACTCACACATGCATGTAAAGACTCAAGACATACAATAAGCTGGGAGTGTTTGCCGGGGCAGTGTCAGAGGTGCGGCTGGAGACACCCGAGGCCAGGCGTTTCTCACTTCATTATCAGCAAAGCGTCGTGTGTAGGCAGGTGGATCACAGGATGGACTGATACACTCTTACCCTTTGCGCCTCCACCCCCTCCTCCATCTTTTGCGAGCAGAGAGGTGCAACTGATATAAAAGGAAGCAACTAAGTTATTTAAATTCAAACGTTTTCTGTTCAAAATCGAAGGGTATTATTTTGCAGACTAGCTATGCTAGGAAGAGGAAGCAGTAACAAATGGGAAATTCTCAAATTCTGTTGTGTTTATTTTTGGGACATTGAACATCCGTGTATGGTAAGGTCGGTGGTGTCATGTCAGGAGGTGGGAAGAGGGAGGCATTACATCAGGAGGCGGGGCAGAGGTCGCGATAGTGGGATAGTGGCGGGCCAGCGACACCACTTTTCACTCTGCAAGCCGCCGCCGCTGCGCCACCGGCATAAGTAGCACCAAGAGAGAAGGAAGTGAGGCCTGCAGCTGCTCACCTGCCTCACTAAATATCGCTATTGTTGTTGTGCAGTTTTGACCAATTGTTTATAATCTAATAAGGCAGCAACACCGTAATTGCTCGGCTGATTACACAAGTCGCAGCTGCCAGGCTGCCGCAGTGCAGGTGACGCAAGGGCGCCTCGGCGGAGCAGCAGCAGCAGCAGCTTCAGACTGCATTCCTGTTGTCAAGTTGCATCCACACTGGTTTGAACCTTAATGCTTACTCGCTTCTCGCCTTCAGCCGCCGGCGTATCCATTTATTTAGTTTCAGACTTGTATCTCTATTCAGAAAAATACCTCCCAGTAGTTAGTTTAGGAAGTAACATATACTTTTAGTCAATTCTCAAATGTATTTGGAATAAAAAGCAGCCATGACGTAAACACCAGATACCTTCAGATGTTCGCGTCTGCTGCTCGGTCTCCCACAAGCATTGTTCTCACAATACTATCACTGAGAACGTTGTTCGTCTTCATTTTAAAGTAACATTGCCTTTAGAACAATTTCTACAGATCTACAGACGTTGTTTTATTTGTTGTGCGCCGGCGAGCGTGATGCAATTGTGATAGCAATCAGATCATCACAAATATTTTTCAACTCCACTTGTAAAAACCAAAAGATGACTTTTTCTGAATTCTTGTTCATTGCGGGTAGACATTTTCTAAAAATTCAATTTCATTTTCTAAAAATTAGTCTTTTTTTTCAGATTCATGAAATACATTACAAATGGACATAGTACACTTACCACTGCTTGTGTCTGCCTGTTCATTGGTAAGTAACCCACTCCACCAACCAACCTGTAAACAAATTAATCATTTTAACTACATAACCAAATTGTAAGTTCATCCATTAGCTGATCCATCCATCTACCTGTCCCTCC
>NC_087152.1:8325000-8330000 GCF_035594125.1 Scylla paramamosain
TTCTGATCACCGATAGGACCTCCAGGCACCTTCGATCACAAAGTCCTAACCCCACGCCCTTACCCACATCCTGAAGGACCCTAATGCCTCCGTCCGCAAGGGTGAGAATGCTCGTGGTGTGGTGAAGCTGGCGAG
This sequence comes from Scylla paramamosain, assembly GCF_035594125.1. Classification (NCBI taxonomy): domain Eukaryota; kingdom Metazoa; phylum Arthropoda; class Malacostraca; order Decapoda; family Portunidae; genus Scylla; species Scylla paramamosain. The sequence continues at coordinate 8,325,136 of NC_087152.1, forward strand.
ATGGTGTCGCGAGGTGAGAGAAGCGGCGCGGGGCAGGAGGGAGCCAGCTTCCACCTGCCTCTCTCATTACTCCCGTTATTGGGTCCTCATTGCCGCTATAAACAGCTCGAAATTACCCCGATGCGGTCTCAGACTCTCACTAACGGCCGCCCTTGTTAGATGGACCAAGGTGCGGACGACCTCAGCCGCCGAAGACCGCACCAGACTACCTCTTATATTGACTGGAGAAGTGAGGGCAGCGAGGGTGTGGATGGGTGGATGCAGCGGTGAGGTGGGGAAGGAGATGACAAGGTTGTGTATGAGCTTGTGAGTTTATGAGGGGTTGGCTTCAGCACCGAAGGGAGAAAGTGGATGCTGAGTTGGTGAAAGGGGTGCCTGCTGGGCGGCTCTGAACAGGAGTGAGCGAGCTTAAGTAGCCGAAGTAGATAGAAGTTAGAGGGAATGGATGCTTGAGAGAGAGAGAGAGAGAGAGAGAGAGAGAGAGAGAGAGAGAGAGAGAGAGAGAGAGAGAGAGAGAGAGAGAGAGAGAGAGAGAGAGAGCAGCAAAAACTTAAATTTTGTATAAACAAAATACTTTAGAATGACAGGATGAAAGAACTGGAGGAGGAAAAAAATGAATAATGTAAAGGAAGTAAGTGCATCTAAAAAATGAAACATGAAAAAAAAAAAAACAGAATTTAGGACGGCGTAAAATGACAGGATGAGTGAATCAATGGAGAATGTAAATGAGGGGAGGGGAGGAAGAGGAAGGGAAGGGAAGGTGAAGAGAACCAGGACTGAGTGACGCCTCCTCCCTCCCCTCCAGTTTCCTATCCAGCCTCTCTCACTCTGAATGAGAAAAAAAAAACAAAAAACGGACGCTGGAGTGCTCAGTGTTGTCTTCTTCCATTTCATTTCTCTCTCTCTCTTACACACACACACACACACACACACACACAATACAGACCTTCACTATACAGGAACTATCAGATTCCCTCACGTAAACACAACACTAGAGATAGATATGAGACTTAAAGCTGCAGTTGGAAGAAACCACAAGTTTTCAAGCGTTCCACAAAGAGAGAGAGAGAGAGAGAGAGAGAGAGAGAGAGAGAGAGAGAGAGTCCTAGTAACTCGGAACTTGATCTACAACAAAGAAAACTTGTTAGTGATGCATAACTGTTCAGACTAAGCTTCACCTTATTCGTGATACAGCAAAAGTCGAGATTCGAAAGATAGAAACAAAATAACAATTACCTATACAAAATAGTACAAAACAGTGTAAACACTCACCTAGCAACTTCAAACGTACTTTCATTTTTAGCTTTTCCTTATCCCTTTGATTGCTAATGGAACTTGTAATTCTATGTGAGTAACCCTGTGCAACTCTACCAAACAAGAAGCAAACTTCATGCTCAAAACGCTAATTGTTCGTTTATTAATAAGTATAAACAACATTTTTCATTTCATTTCCTCTTAAGTTTTCCAAGTCATTCACAGTCCTTCTTTTATCCTATCCTTAAATCTCATGTTTCATCACTTGAGACTCATGTCCATTACATTACATTCACCTCTTGTTATGTTTCTTACATCCTATACTGAATCCTTGAGTCTCAGGTTTCATCACTTTGTCTCATGTCCATTTCGTTGTACTACTTTTGCCTCCTGCTATATTTCTTACATTTCATCTTAAAATCCTGTGACAATAAAACAGTCTCTTCCTCCCTCACATCTAATCGCCCACATCTCAACGCCAAATCCTTTCATTCTTCTTAACGTCAAACTCTTATTGGTAAACTTTCTCCCTCCACACACCATCTCTTCCCGTGGCTCGCCGCAAACTACCTGCCCCACCTAACCCTCCGTTTCTCCCCCACAAGAGCCACCAAACACGGTCCCCAAATCCCTCCCTCGGCCTCATCCTTCCGGAAAACAAAAGGCAGTCGTTTAGGGAAGGCAGGATTACCATCGCCTGGGGGTGTGCCGGGCGGGTGTGGGAGGGGGTGTCCTGGGAACTGGTGGGAGACAATAACGTGTTGGGCTCCACCTGTTAATTTGATTTTATTACGTGTTTGCTCCTTATTGTTGTTGTTGCCGTTGGTGGTGGTAATGATGATGTTGTTGTTGGAATGGTGGTGGTGGTACTACTACTTCTACTGCTGGTAGTGGTAGTAGTAATAGTAGTAGTAGTAGTAGTAGTAGTAGTAGTAGTAGTAGAATTGTTGCTTTTGTTGTTACTGTTGTTCTTGTTCTTGATTGTAGTAGTAGTAGTAGTAGTAGTAGTAGTAGTAGTAGTAGTAGTAGCAGCAACAGTAGTAGTAGCAACAGCAGCAGCAGCAGCAGCAGCAGTAGTAGTAGTAGTAGTAGTAGTAGTAGTAGTAGTAGTAGTAGTAGTAGTAGTAGTAGTAGTAGTAATAGCAGCAGCAGCAGCAGAAGAAGAAGAAGGAGAAGGAAAAGGAGAAGGAGAAGAAGAAGAAGAAGAAGAAGAAGAAGAAGAAGAGGAAGAAGAAGAAGAAAAGAAGACAAAGAAGAAGAAGAAGAAGAAGAAGAAGAAGAAAAGTAGAAGTAGTAGCAACAGTCCTAACGTCACGCTAATCCTTATGACTACAAAGTACAAAGAAAACTTAATTCTATATTCAAGTCTGGAAAAGACAAAAGATAAAATGATTTAATGTAAAAAGAATAGCGACAAGCACAAAACTGTATCCCCAGTTGGCAACGATACCGTAACATCACTACCATTAATATAAAACAAAAAACAAAACAAAAAACAAAAAATCCGTATAACTCCAAACAAAACATCGAGTAGATGAATGGTAGGTGAAGGTGGGCCGAGGTACGGTAGCAGCACTTCCGTCACCTAATCCGTTTTCTTCAGATAGTAATGCCAGGTAAGGATGGCTCGCCAGGCCTTCCTTCCCACCAGAGTCAAGTTACGCCGGCTAATTTCAGGAATTCTTACGGATTGTTGTTGTCCAGTGAAGGAGGTGCAGCAGGTAGAGAGTGTCAAGGTGGGAGGATTACCAGCACCTTGATGTGTAGAGCCTTACTTACTTGGTGCAGTGATTTAGGTTTAGTTATATGATTCTTAAATGTTTTCCTCTCAATACAGAGCAATTTTTATGGGTTACAGAATTGATTAATCAGATTCTCATGGGTATTTCTGTCACTGATGACATAAAACCTTTGTTAAAGTATCACTAGAAGTACAAAAATAGTCTTGAAATCTCCAATAACTCCCCTTAGAGCATTTTAGAAATTATTTACGACGTGGAAACGTTTAATAATACGGAGCTGTGGTGCACGTTCACAGTATCATTTCTAATGACGCACACTTAACACCGACAATAAAATGTGTCAGTGGTCTGTGGTTCAGATCATTACAATTCTGGTATGGTCATGATCAGAAGCCGATTAACGTATCACATTCACTTTAAGGAGAACAGTTTCGAGAGGGAAGTTTCGAGACAATTCTCAAATTTTTAGATGATCCCTTTTTGATAGTACGCTATAGAGACTAGAGCCTTCAGTAGTCCTTTTCTTCTTTTTTTTTTTTTTTTTGCTCTAGGACTGTCCCTCTTACATAAGAAAAAAAATTTTATTGTTTTTTTTTCTTTCAATCTAAGCGTTACGATCTGTTAAGAATGTAAAAGTCATAAGGCTCTGTCAGGAAACTATCAGTAGATAAGATCAGAGATTAAGACTGAGGGACAGGGGAAAGAAAACACAATGGGAATGAAGAAGGTTACTCCACTTCTGAAGGAGTTTGAACGCTCTTCATAATGTCTGGAGTTTAATCTGGATTCGGTAAAATTGTCTAGGGCAACTCTACTGAAGGAGTGTCATAGCGTCATGCAAAAGAGACAAAAAGGGAATGGATGGCAGGAGAGTTTGAAAGATGTGAGAGGAAAGACACCGATCACCAACCAGCTTTCAGTTGTCAAGTTTTTTTTTTTTCTTAATAAATCAACAATCAATGAAAACGTTCGTTGATTATATCTCGAGTGGAGAAAGCATATTTCCGCTATATATATATATATATATATATATATATATATATATATATATATATATATATATATATATATATATATATATATATATATATATATATATATATATATATATATATATATATAAAAATGCCCACTAAAATGCCAGTCCCATAAAAGGGTCAAAGCAGTGGTCAAAAATTGGTGGATAAGTGTCTTGAAACCTCCCTCTTGAAGGAATTCAAGTCATAGGAAGGTGGAAATACAGAAGCAGGCAGGGAGTTCCAGAGTTTACCATAGAAAGGGATGAATGATTGAGAATACTGGTTAACTCTTGCGTTAGAGAGGTGGACAGAATAGGGGTGAGAGAAAGAAGAAAGTCTTGTGCAGCGAGGCCGCGGAAGGAGGGGAGGCATGCAGTTAGCAAGATCAAAAGAGCAGTAAGCATGAAAATAGCGGTAGAAGACAGCTAGATATGCAACATTGCGGCGGTGAGAGAGAGGCTGAAGACAGTCAGTTAGAGGAGAGGAGTTGATGAGACGAAAAGCTTTTGATTCCACCCTGTCTAGAAGAGCAGTATGAGTGGAACCCCCCCAGACATGTGAAGCATACTCCATACATGGACGGATAAGGCCCTTGTACAGAGTTAGCAACTGAGGGGGTGAGAAAAACTGGCGGAGACGTCTCAGAACACCTAACTTCATAGAAGCTGTTTTAGCTAGAGATGAGATGTGAAGTTTCCAGTTCAGATTATAAGTAAAGGACAGATCGAGGATGTTCAGTGTAGAAGAGGGGGACAGTTGAGTGTCATTGAAGAAGAGGGGATAGTTGTCTGGAAGGTTGTGTCGAGTTGATAGATGGAGGAATTGAGTTTTTGAGGCATTGAACAATACC
>NC_087152.1:8332500-8335000 GCF_035594125.1 Scylla paramamosain
TCCCTGATGCTCTGATTTTAAGAACTATGACTATTTTATTGTTAGTCTCTCTTCCTCCTCCTCTTCCTCCTCCTCCTCCTCCTCCTCCTCCTCCTCCTCCTCCTCTTCCTCCTTCTCCTCCTCCTATTCCTCCTCCTCCTCCGCCTCTTCCTTCTTCTTCTGTGCAAGTTTTTGTTGATTTTTTCTGTTACATTTCTTTTCTTTTGTGTATGTTTTTTATCACAATTTTCTCCAAGCATAAAACAAATGCCAGGTAAAAATTAAGGATATAGGAACATAAACAAAGCAGCAGGATACCAGTACGCCTTCTGACGGCAGTCCCTGTATGAAATATTCCTAACTATATCTTCTTTTAAAACTCCCTACTGACTCGGCAGTAACAGTCTGAATTCTGGTCTATTTCACTCATTTGATAATTATTTTGTTCCGATGTCTTCCTTAAATCCGACCTTAGAAAGCTTGAACTCACTACTTTTAGTCTTATCCTGATTGATTATCATACGATTTTTACATAAACAATCTTTGCTATATCCCTTATACCACTTAAACACCAATATGAGATCCTCTTTAACTCTATGCATCTGTTAATTAAATCAAGGGTTAGTGGAGAGTTATTGGCAGTTTATATTCTAGCTATTGGGTCGTGTGTGATTCGTAACTATCAACCTGATTTTACTTTCTATAAATAAAAACAAAAAATTAAATCAATTAAAAAAAACTATTACCGTGGAAGGTGTCACGGTGCACAACAATCTGCACAAGAACTACTCTGAATGAAAATAATGGAGTTTTAAGCACAATCAGAATAGTCCTGCAACACACAAATCCAATCAAGTGCATGATCAAGGAAATCATATTGGTAAGCCCCACCACGTGGCGATTCTAATTGAATTTCGTATTTCTTTGCTGAAGCCTTTACTTTTACTCCTGAGGGAGGCCCGCCAAGAGTACAAAAATGGGGAAAAAGCCACGTAAGTTGCCGCTCTAGAAAGCATAACAGGAAGATCTCGATTTACCTACAGCAGTTGACCTCCTATCATTCCTGATCTGTCCAGCGTTGTGCTGCCTCTAGTCACCGTTCTCATTGCTGCGGACCAACAAGTACTCTCTTAAGTCCTGCTCCGTCTCACAGTACAGCTAATTTCACGTTCAGTAATTCGACTGCACCTTTGTGAAGAAGGTACTTATTCCAGCAAGTTGGTTTGTCTTTTTCTTGGTACTGCCAGTTTTCGTGGGATCAGTTATGGCACATTAACGATTTGAAACCATTAAGGCAGATTACGAGAAAAAGGTGTCTCCGTGGTGATTCTGAGAGAAGTCGGGCTGGGAGCACAGTGGGCCACCCCGGCACGACCACTCACTGCTTCATACTGCCTAATCGGTCAGTGAAACAATTATTACTATTATTATGAACTCTCTTATCCCAAAATCCGTAATCTTGGAGACAGGAATTTGGGAACACCTTTCTTCTTGTCGCCATTATATATATATATATATATATATATATATATATATATATATATATATATATATATATATATATATATATATATATATATATATATATATATATATATATATATATATATATATATATATATATATATATATATATATATATATATATATATATATATATATATATATATATATATATATATATATATATTATTTTTCTTTTATTGGGAACATGCTTAAGCTTCTTAAACGCTTTTGACTTTTGAAGACGTACGCCATTTCAAGTGATTCTTGTTCAGTATATATTTTCCTTTTTCAAATTATGATTACCTTTAGACTCTCGTAGGAGTTGAAACTCTTACCTCGGAGTGGATGGATTCTTGGAGTGTCATAAGATTTTCTTTCTTTATTAGTGACCACAACAACACGAACGTAAACCTGTCGAGAACAAATAATTACTTCAGAAAATAATGCTCTCCCTAGCAGCTCCTTTTCATTCAAGTGCTGCCTATGGCTTAAACTTATAACACTTCACAATGTAATTTCGGACTCACTTTCGGACTGTTTTCTTTAAAGGACTGGGACCTTCAGTGGGCCTTCTTCCTCAGTTTTTTTCAGAACCCTTCTTACATGAAAAGGGCTTTTGTAATATGTTTGTAATATGAGGGCGTTTTATATCTAGTAATGTATCTAGAAAAGACTTGTGAGTTTATCCAGATAGTCTGTGTAATATAACATGCATTACAAAACTGGTACTTTTTCCTCTTAGTTTGGATCTTTAGCATTGTATTCTTCAGATACTTTCAAGAAGTCATTTGTGTATAAACATTAACATTGCACGCACAGTAAAAAGCAACATGTCCTTTCCACGTAACAGAGAAGGATGATTATTCACAATATTTCGATTCTTGGCGACTGGAGGACCCGCACTGCCCTCTGACTTTCCATTTCCTTTTCCAGCCTTCCTCTTCATACATCACAATCACCTCTCCCTCTCACCCCACAACCCCGCGGCGCACCTACGCCACACCAACCCACCCTC
>NC_087152.1:8347500-8350000 GCF_035594125.1 Scylla paramamosain
TATGCTGTTTTACTATTGTTATTCTTGACAATATATTTTTTTTACTTTTATTTTGGGATTTTAGCACCACAGTTACAAAGTATCACATTATAAATGTATCATGGAGACATAATACATACAACGTTCGTGATCAATAAAATATTTATCTATCTGTATATTTCATGAACATATCAGCATATCTCAGTATCTCTCTCATTTTATCCACAAAGAGACGAAAAGACGAAAACACAAGAGGCAGAGGGATGTGGACAGTGAGAAAAAACAAAGAAACAGTACTATAAAACTACCTAATGGGCGCATGTTACACTGTCTCGTAAATCACAGTCCTGCAGCAGCCTCACGCCCTCCCTCGCCCTCCCCTCGCCGCTCCAGCATCCCACAGTCCTCACGCCACGAAATGAAAGCCTGCCTGCCTCATTCGTCCCATTACAACAAGTTCAGCTAAATGTTTTCCTTGTGAGAGAGAGAGAGAGAGAGAGAGAGAGAGAGAGAGAGAGAGAGAGAGAGAGAGAGAGAGAGAGAGAGAGAGAGAGAGAGAGAGAGAGAGAGAGGGGGGGTTGTTGGGGTTGATTGGGAATGACGCATTCATAAGAATACACACACAAAATATGACTGAGTGAAGAAACAGACAAAAAAAATAAAATAGATAAAATCTATGAAAAAGAAAAACAAACTAAATGAAAAATAAAATGGGGCTGAGATTATAAGACAGCTTCTCTCTCTCTCTCTCTCTCTCTCTCTCTCTCTCTCTCTCTCTCTCTCTCTCTCTCTCTCTCTCTCTCTCTCTCTCTCTCTGACGAGTGAGCACCCTCGACCTCACAGGTGTGCAGTTTCCTCATCCGTGCCTCCCACTGTCTCCCTTCCCTCCATTCTTCACTTGCCCTTTCTCTCCTCCCTCCCTCCCTCCCTCCCTCTCTCCCTCCCTCCCTCACTCCTTCCTTTCCTCTCAGTCCCATTTCCGCTGCTTTAGGCCTACAGGTAATTTAGCACACTCATTCTAATAATCTTTGCATCCACACGATTAAATAAGCACCGAAGGAAGAGATGATCATATTAGAGAACTACCATCAAGATAATTTGTCTTTGCATAATCTCTCTCTCTCTCTCTCTCTCTCTCTCTCTCTCTCTCTCTCTCTCTCTCTCTCTCTCTCTCTCTCTCTCTCTCTCTCTCTCTCTCTCTCTCTCTCTATACCATCACTCCCCCTTTCCTCCTCTTCCCCCAGCAGGAATACATACGTACGCACAGTGTATCCCCTCAGTGACCCAAACTATCCAACAGAGTTTCGCCACAAGTGTCTCGCTTCCTTATTCGACCCACCCTACCCAGCCCTTCCTTAATTTCCCTCGCTCCCTCCTTCCCTTCCGGCAGATAACCTCCTCCATCCGGCTACAGGTGTCAGCCATCCTGACGGTGTGGCTCCTTGTAATGAGTTTCATTTGGGGTGTCCTACCTTTCCACCACCAACCCGCCAACAAACTCAAACCGCCGCCACGCAACTCAGCCCACGTAGTGCACGCACGCCAAGGCACGCACTCAAACGCCTTCTTGCATGCATACGTTACAAAGGTGACGCCAAGGTGTGACGAGAAGCGAGGATGCGTGTAATCGCAGGGAACAAATTAAAAGTGGGGTGGTGGGCGCTTACTGCTTGGTACTGAAGGGAATGCATTGACTACCAGCAGGGAGGCAAGCCTTTTTATGAGCGACAGTGCAATTCAGTAACGTTTAATTTGTATTGTATTTCCTCTTTTGAAAAGAAGCCATATTTTGATGTATTTTCATTACGTTATTACCAGTAGCTTTTGTGTCAAGTTTGCATATTTTTTATCAATAACCTAACGATAAATTGTGAAGCAAATTCTGATGCCTGTTAAGTTTTGCAGTGAAGTTTTGCAATGTCCACTATAGTATTACAGTACAGTTTCGAAGGATAAAAATGGCATGATCTTACAATCCCTCACAATAACTGCCCGGAAAGTTTCCCATGCAAAACACTTTTTATGACTGACACAGCGCTATTCACTCAGGTCGTTGAAAATGAAATAATGTTATCACTCTTCCTTCACAACTGCTGATATCCTTCCATTCGAGGCAAGACCGCCGCGCTGTGCCGTAAAATATATTACAAGATGCTTGTGAATTATGTAACACTATGATCGTTTAAGGTTTCCTGTTCTCGAAATTTGTGGCAATGAAGCCCAACATCCTGGTGCTTTTTTTTTCTTTTCTGTCTTTTGAACCTTCAGGCGGCAGTATAATACTTGTAATATTTTTGGCCAATGCTGATTACTATGCCACCGTCATTTCTGGTGTGCATCGTGTTACTCATAAGTGGAGGAGGAGGAGGAGGAGGAGGAGGAGGAGGAGGAAGCCGTAGTGAAGAAGGCGAAAGAGTGATAAGGGAGTAAGAGAAGGGGGAGGGGGGACGAGGGTGCTTGAGGCTGGCCCGGTGTCCCGCCCATCAATAAGATGAAGTGCTTCCTGGCGCAGTAGCGTGTC
>NC_087152.1:8355000-8372500 GCF_035594125.1 Scylla paramamosain
GTCCTCCTTGATTAATTGTCATGCTTGCATATTATCTTGTCTCTTCGTGATTTGGCTTCCAGGTCTATGCAAGTCTGCCAGCTCTGCCCACCTCCCACACAACTACAGCGCTTCTACTCTTTTCTCGCGCCGCCTCGGATTGCACGCACTGCGCCCAGCCGCCTGTATCATCAGCAAGACAACCGTAATACACGCAAATATACCCACAAATAGTACTATAAATCCATGGTAATTGCTTCCGTATCATTTCCAAGGCTCTCATCTAAGGTAAGTTTTCCTCCCTAAGTATAGCGAATGGTGTCTGCGGGATCCTGACGGGGATCAGAGGGCGCCCGTCCGCCAGACATTGATGGAACACACGCCATTTCTGCTGCTTTGAAATGGCTTACAATATTCTCTTGGGTTATAATATTCTCCACTGAGTCAATCCTTTATTACTGCAGTTCACTTGCACTAAGTTCCTGTGTGTTACAGTTCGCTGCACTGCGACCAATACTGCGCGTAATTCACCTTCTCATACCTTGTTGCCCCTGTAAGTTACCGTCCCCACCACCACTACCACCATGACCACCACCACCATTACCACCAAGGAACCAAGAGCAACCACTGCTGAGATTCACCATTATAACGTTTCATCACTACCCTCACAAATCACTATCATTACATCCCACCACTTCCCCTGAGTTGTGAATCTGTCTATTTCTAAAATAAATATTTGTAGAGCTTGTTTGCTGGACTGTAGCTCAGTATTTGGCAATGCTTCGGATGGACATGTATAACTCTTGTAAATATTTATTATTAATTAAGGTATAATGCTGAAGATTAACAATGTAGCTCATTATAGTACCTAACTAGCTGGAATAAAAAAAAAAAAAACATTGGTTGCTTTCTATTTCTTTGGGACAGTGATGAGGCGGCAATGCTGCGTGGAGGACACCGAGCTGAGGCTTCATTGCCTAGTACTGTGTGAGGAGCACAGGTACGAGTAGGCGAAACATTCGAGGTATAATCATGTGTGTGTACTATAAAAAAAAAAAAAAAATATATATATATATATATATATATATATATATATATATATATATATATATATATATATATATATATATATATATATATATATATATATATATATATATATATATATATATATATATATATATATACACACACACACACACACACACACACACACACACACACACACACACACACACACACACACACACACACACACAACGAATATTCATTGACTTGTTTGTTCGTTTATTTTATAAAGCATAAAAATATCCAGTTTAGAAGAGAGAAGCGGAACTGATGAACTTTAGACTAAGCAGAGGAAGAAACATCGGTCCTGCGGTTGACTGTCCATCAAAATAATGATGATATTGTTGTATACATATATGGCTTTATAAATGGGCTCACCAAAGGCTAAAGATCAATGTGGCTCCACGAGTGCACGCAAGGCGGAAGGCAAGAGGGTTTAGAGAACGTCCTCTGAGGTGCCGCAAGCCAGGCCACCGAGTGTGTGTTGTGTTCCTGAGTCTACAAAAGAGGAAGACTAATCCCAGTCCCGCCAGCCACGAGCGGTGCAGTCTCGCCAAGAGGTGGTCTACATCATATCAAAAACTGGTTGAGGTTCCTTACTAGTCTGGTTTGTGCAGTGAAAGAAAAAAAAGAGAATGATGGTAAAGCATATATGTAATAATAATCATAAATGCATCTCCTTAGATTGTGAAGGCAGTTTGGTCTTATTAGTTATTATGTTAGAAACGGGCACTATCAGAGTCATCAAAGTTGATCATGTGAATCGGTAATTTAAACTTGACTGTTGCCCTTCATCTATAATCTGCAAGGTTTATAGACAGCTTTCCTGAACCGAGCGGTGTTATTAACTATTTTGTGAGGAAATTACGACTTCCATGATCCGCCACGACTGCAACCAATCATGGACTAATTGAAGGGTTAGCAGGTAATAGTGGCAGACGGAGCATCAGCTACGACTGACCACCTCGTCCTTCATAGCTCGTAAAATCAACCTTACGAAATCTTTACGTTAGCTTCACTTCCTTCCAGTGGTCGCAATTGATTTTTTTTTTTTTTTTATTCGTCGGGGCAATTCACATCCATCTTTGTTTTTGCCTTGCCGGAGGAGCAACCAAGGCAGTCATCATTGACTGACGGATCGCCACCGTGGAGAAACAAACAAAGCGCACCACGCCCGCTCACCCTTCCGCGGACTAGAGCCACACATCCCTGTTAGGACCCACGCCATACACGCCCGAATGCCGAACCTCTATGATCGTCATGATGCTCACGTCCAATGCTTTTTCACCAAGATGAATGAGTTCCTTCCTACTGAAACGGAGAAAACCAGCAAATGGCTCCCTCACAAGGCACAGTCAACACCCTCACAATTGCCTCCTCGCCGTCCTTAGCACGCAACCAGAACAAACCACAGAGCGAGACCAGCGAGGTTTCTGCCACACACGACACCGGCGGGAGGTGGAAGCGAGGGGTGGCGCGGCGTTGTCTTCACCTCGATGCTCCCCTCTTCCTCCGCAGCACAATATGCTTCCTCAAGGTGCAAAATTACTGCCTTGCATGCACTAAGAGCAGTTTTGTGGGAGCATGAGTGTGTAACTCCAGTCACTGCGTCACTTTTGCCTCAAGTCCTGGCATGGCGGGTCCAGGCCACAAGGAACACAACTATGGCTCTGGATTCACTATCAGGTTATACATAAATATCGGGATTCGTGAGAAATGAGAGGAGTGAGAATATGAAGTGAGGCTCAGTCGGTGGTTCAGGAAACGTGTTTTTAGGTCTAGTTTTCGCTCCGCCAACGGCACTATTACACGAAGAAGAATTTACTTCGACACGTTAAGGAAAAAACCTGTCAGTAGCCAAACAAGAGGTGGTGCGACGTTATACGATGTGAAATCACTTCGACAAGATGCAGTGTAATCATCAGTAAACAAACATAATATCATGGCTACAGCCCGTCAAGCAATGATTACCTTTTATCTGACAAGAAAGAAACTGACAGCACAGAGAAGACCAAGGCACCTATAGATGAGGAAGCGGCTGAAGGGGAGCGCGCCCGGATCGAACAAAAACGCTGAATATCAATGTAAACAACGATTTGGCAGATATTAGTATATAATTCATTGTTATTATTAATATAAAAATATATATATATATATATATATATATATATATATATATATATATATATATATATATATATATATATATATATATATATATATATATATATATATATATATATATATATATATATATATATATATATATATGTGCGTTTGGGAATTGAGGGGTCTTCAGGTGCACGGGTTCGAATCCTGGCCACGTAAGAAAGCGATCCACTGGAGGTGACGGTTCCCAAATGCCAAAACCAAAGTCCTTCGTCAGGAGGCCCCTTGCTAGCCCTGGCAGATTAGGAGAACCGGAAGTAGAAACCGAAAAAAAAAATACAGGAAGAAAACATCTTAGCGTGAATAACGATAATTATAGTTTTGTGAAGGGAAATCTTATAGTCAGTGAGAAGCGTGACGTCACAATCCGCGAAATGCAACTGGCGAGTAAACTGTGTCAACGGAAACACGCGCCTCTTAATGCCTCCTTGGCCAGGCAACGCACGCACCACTGTCCCGCAGCACTGACAGACATTATACGTTCATTAATAACGAACTACCTCAAGATTACATTCGTATTCAACACCAGTAGAGCGGAATTGGTTTGCTTTCTTTCCTGTTTGGTTCACAAGTTGGGGTTCTTTTGACAGTCACCACCACTCTCAAAATGCTACACTGGCCATCCTCACTTTGCACTACGTCCGCTGAGACCAGGACCACTCTGGTCGCACGACTGCTCTCTTCACTGGACTTGTATATTTTGAGAACTTTTTTCAGCATAACAGTTTTGTACTTCCTGCCCAAGGGAAATGAGCAATCAGGTTAAGCATAGTTTCGTAGGATAATGTTAATGTCTGGTTATAATGCGCCATTGCAATTAAAGAGAAGTGTGAGTGTGTGTGTGTGTGTGTGTGTGTGTGTGTGTGTGTGTGTGTGTGTGTGTGTGTGTGTGTTCAAAACGCCCAAGGATAGCCAAGAAGGAACGAAGAGAGGCAAGAAATGGTTAATATGAGCGTAACTCACGTAAAGGAGAACAGGGAAGCCGGGAAAGAGAGAGAGAGAGAGAGAGAGAGAGAGAGAGAGAGAGAGAGAGAGAGAGAGAGAGAGAGAGAGAGAGAGAGAGAGAGAGAGAGAGAGAGAGAGAAATTGAGAGCTTAATAAGGAGGAGGGAAATGGAGGGTTGGAGGAAGCATACTTGGGAGAGAGAGGAAATAAGGAGCAGGAGTACACGAACAAAAATAATGAAAGAAAAAAAAATATATATATATATACATACAACATAAACACTCATCTAACGGCGGCAGACAACGTGAGACTAGAATTTGGGGGCATAAAAATAACATCCCAACGAATAAGCTGACACCACAGACACCCTTTACCACTATACCGCTTCTCTCATCCTCCTCCTCCTCCTCCTCCTCCTCCTCCTCCTCCTCCTTCGTCCTCACCCACTCCGCCCCCTTCCTTCATCAGGCGCCAAAAGAATTACTCCCTCACATACTTTACCTTGCGATTATCTACCACTGACTACCGCATCATCACCACCACTACACCACCACAGGATCCATCTACCACCTTCCGCCTACACTCGCTCGCACCGTAACGACGTGGTGAACTCTGATGAGCAGGGGGAGGGAGGGTAGTTAGGGAGTGTATTATGAAGACAAGCGCACCTCCATCGTATACTGGCTGCGATCGAGGTGTGTGAAGGGGTGGTAGTGGCGGTTTTGCAGGGAGGAAAAATAATTCTTGGCATAATTACATGAGTTCCAGTATCATCTATGTGTTTGGCAAAGGGTCGGAATCAGTCTCTCTTTGTCTGCGTATTTCTGTTTCCCTGTCTGTCTGTCTGTCTGTCTGCCTTTTTTTTTTCCATCTCTCTCATTCACGCACTCTATCTTTTACACTTCTATCCATCCTTTCTCTTTTCCATCGTCTTTCCCTTTATTCTACCAACACTATTTCTTCTGCTCTCTTTTCTATCAGCCAACCATCCTTCATTCTTCTACCATCCCCTCTTCTATCCACTCTCCCTGGTTCTTCAATCAATCCATCATCCATCTTTCGTCTATCAATCCACAACACACCTTTCTTCTATCAATCCACCGTCCCTCTCTCTTCTAGCCACCGTCCCCTCCCTCTTCTGTCCATTCTCCCTGTCTCCTTGGCGGGCATCGAGTGGCGGTCTGGCTGGAGAGTTACCAGTTCGGCGGCTCATCGGCAGCTTTATGTGGGTCCAGGCGGCGCTCAGGTACTAATATTGCCCTCGCGCCATCGCTCTGATCATAGCGATTAGGGCGATTATTGATGGTGAGTGTGCAGGCTCGGTGAATGTGTGCTGGTGCTGGTGTGTGTGTGTGTGTGTGTGTGTGTGTGTGTGTGTGTGTGTCCACCAGCGTGCGTGTATGAACGACAGTCCGTGAATCCGCTGCTATCATCTTAAGTGGCGGGGCGGGCGACAGGGAACGAGAGGAAGTCTCTGGAAAATGAGGCTTAACATTGCCCATTATCTTCATTAGCGGAGTTCCAATGAGGGACGTAGTGATGGGGGGAGGGGCAGGCATGGGCAGGGAGGGGGAGATGGGGCGTCTGAGGTAGAACAGTGCTTTTGATATTTGCACAGTCATGTTAACTGCATTGCACTGTGTCCTCCCTCGTCTACTTTAATAATATTTTGGTTTGTGTTCGTTCCTGTTCTCATTAATCGTCGTTTGAATTGCTGTTTCGTGATATCAAGAAAGGTGCATTATAATTGCATATGTGTGTGTGTGTGTGTGTGTGTGTGTGTGTGTGTGTGTGTGTGTGTGTGTGTGTGTGTGTTATGGTCTGCCAGCAGTTAACGATTATCTATACATACGCCCTCTTTAGGTGTTTATTTTATTTTTATTTATTTATTTTTTCATTTTTACTCGAGGAATCACAGCCCATTCCAGAACATTTTCTTTCTTAACTAACAAACAAACGAAAAATGTAGCGCACATTTCCTAAACTCGGCAGCATTCTACTGTAATACCGGTAGTACTTTCCTCCTCGCCTTCCTCCTCCTCCTCCTCCTCCTCCTCTTCCCCTCTCTCTTTATAAAAACTTCCATGTATCCATGCTGCACATTTTTTCCTCCTTCCCTGCCACTCCCATCTGAAGGGGTCGGTAAAAGAGTAGCCTTCAACTTTAGTACCCTACGTCTCTCAGCCTGGATAAGATAGTGTTGTCTCTTACATACAGCCTTGTGAGAGCCAGTTAGCATGCTGTCGAATGTTCTTTCTTTGTGTTCCTCTGCATTATGTCTCCTTCTCTTTCATTTTTCCCTTCTCATTCTTTCTCCTCCTCCTCCTCCTCCTCCTCCTCCTCTTCTTCTTTTTCCTCCTCTTCCTCCTCATCCTTTTCCTCTTCCTCCTACTCCTCCTCCTCCTCCTCCTGTTTACCTTTTCTTCCTTGTCTTCCCTCTTTCCATCTTTCCTTTTCTTGTGCATTCTTGCTAAGGACTCTTTTTTTTCATGTAAATTTTTTCTTTTGTTGCAGGTGAGCTTTTAAGTTTTTCTTTTGTTGCAGGTGAGCTTTTAAGTTTTTCTTTTGTTGCAGGTGAGCTTTTAAGTTTTCTTTTCTATGATAATCCTGGAAATGTATTTTCTAAATATGACGTTACATCCACCATTTTGCTCTCCAACTGCACTTTTTTTTTCTTCCTCTCTCTCCTCCCCCAGCACACACTGTTAGATTCCTTCCCGTTTCGCCGTGTTCTTTCCTCTGCTTGATTACTAAAATTAAATCCCACAGGATGTGAAGTGTGGGTACCTCTGTGCTGCGTGGGCGAACCTCTTTGTCCGACGTGATACTTAAGAGGTGGCGTCGACCGAACATTAGCGGACCCAGTCGGAAGCAAGAGCCTTTTTTTCATACTTAATTGGATGATAGATACATATGTACTGTGAAGACGCCGCGGAAGGAACGGTGGCAACGAACAGCAATGAAGGAGTATAGCTCACACAGGATTGAGGCACGAAGAGGGAAGCAAAGGAAACAGAGAGGATGGGTGAGAGAAGGAGGAAAGGAAAGGTGAGAGATAAGGTGATGGGAGGGAAGGAAGAGTGATGTGCTAGAGAGAGAGAGAGAGAGAGAGAGAGAGAGAGAGAGAGAGAGAGAGAGAGAGAGAGAGAGAGAGAGAGAGAGAGAGAGAGAGAGAGAGAGACATGAAAAGGAAGAGGGAATTTTCTTTTTACCTATGTCTTTTTTTTTTTTTCAAGACACTCCAAGTGAAGAGAGGTCGTCAGGGGGAGTGGAAGGTACTAAGGACACAGCCAGGACGGAAGCAAGGCGGGTCTAATTCAACTATTAATGCCACCCTCGCCTCCTTGTTGCCTTTCAGTGCTCGCCATGTTCCAAGCCAGTCCATTACGCTTTGTAGTTGTAATACGTAGTTGTTGTTAGGGTGGTACTTCACTTTCTTCTTCATCATCATCTTCTTCTTCTTCTTTTTCTTCTTCTGCTTCTTTTTCTTTTGCTTTGGTGTTCTTATTCTCGTTCTTGTAATTGTTATTATTATATTTGCGCTTGTTAATATCGTCTTTGTTCTTTTGTGCTTGTTCTTTATCTGATAGCGTTGTCAATGTTGTTGTTGTTGTTGTTGTTGTTATTGTTGCTGTTGCTGGTGCTACTGCTGCTGCTGCTGCTGCTGCTGCTGCCATTGCTGCTGTTGCTGCTTCTAATTCTGCTGTTTTGTTGCTACTGTTTTTGTTATCGTTGTTGACGATTCTCTTGTTTTGCTAGTACTGCTGCTTTAATTTTGCTGGTGTTGCTGCCGCGGATGTTATAGTTGCCAGTAGTGTATGGCGGGGATGCGATAACTTTCAGCAATTGTACTGATTATATGATACCAAGAGAGTGAGGAGTCCCCCCCTCCCCCCATCCATCCTACAAGAGCCAGGTGAGCCACTCGCAGCAGCCACCTGGTCACTCGCGCCCACCAGGTGTAATGCTGATTGATTCATTTCCTCTGGTGTGGCTTTGCGCTCGCTGGTAAACTTAAAACTTGGTGTCTTCTTAGTGCGTGCACCTTAACCGCGCAGAACCGACTATCACAAAAGAAGAAACCGAGAAAACTAGCTTTTATTATTTTCAGTACGTTAGAAACCTTTATTATCAGTGATGACTAACTTAAAGAAACATCACAAAAGAAAGAAAACCGGAAAAACTAGTTTCTTATATTCTTTTCAGAGCGTTAAAAACTTTTGCTATCAGTGCTGACTAACTCTGGGTGGCGGTGACACAGACTAGTGAAGGCGTTGCGTGCGTGTGAGAGAGGTATGCGGGGCCAAAGGTGTATGGTGTGCGTGCTCCGTTGGGTAAACTCTTCTTTTATCACAGCCGAAAACCTAGAATATATTGGAACTACCTCTACGGTTACTGGCCGGAACCTGATAACTCGAGGGGTAGCTCTGAGGCGGAAGGGAGCCGGTTCTGGGGTGCTGGAAGACGGCGGTGTGACGGGTGTGACTCTCCACGTGACTGGTTAGTGGCGGGAGCGCGACGAGTTAGCTGGATGACTGGAACTGCGGCAGACGAGTGAAGGGAGGTGAAATGGCTGGCTTGGTAGATAGTGGTGGCTGCGATTGTAGTTGACTGATGGTGTGTTCGCGCTGTCTTGTTTTGGGTGTTAAGCAAGGTGCTTCTCGGGGAGTCTGCCACCTGGTTAAGAAGTGGGAGGACGGAAGGGGCACGCGGAGAGTTTTGCCGCCAGCGTGGAGAGCCAGGGCGGATGTTATCCGGAGCAAATGTGGCTTGTAAAGTGGAGGTTTGTCGATATTACGTACAATGTCCTAGGCGTCAAGCAAATCATCTGCACTGCTCTAGATACCAGGGCCGCACCAGGGCTGCACTCTCAACCTCCGTATGAGCTGGCAGACTGGGCTTCTTTCCGGTGGAAGCATTAACGAACGTCAACCAGCCCAAGATCTTGACCCAGCCCTCTTCACCCTCCACACTCTCAACCGTAGCACTCACTTCCTCATCTTCCCCAACATCTACAAATTTCACGTCCTCGTTATGCTTACTAATCGTTTTTTTTACGCTGCAGCCTCCGTGATTTCCTCAAGCTGTGTCTCCGCCAGTTCATAACCGAGAGCATGATAAGAGAAGATGTTCAAGACAATATACATGTTCTCAAGCAAGATGTAACCCTGCAAACCCGTGCGTGTGTGCGAGCGTGCTTGTGAGAATCTGTGTTTGTGCATGAGCGTGTGCGTGGGTGCGTGCGTGCGTGCTTGCATGTGTGTGTGTGTGTGTGTGTGTGTGTGTGTGTGTGTGTGTGTGTGTGTGTGTGTGTGTGTGAGAGAGAGAGAGAGAGAGAGAGAGAGAGAGAGAGAGAGAGAGAGAGAGAGAGAGAGAGAGAGAGAGAGAGAGAGAGAGAGAGAGAGAGAGAGAGAGAGAGAGAGAGAGAGAGAGAGAGAGAGACCTTGAAACTGAACAATTAACAAGCAATATACACGACTGAAGACAGAGAGGAAGAGGAGGGAGGAGTGGAGGGAAAGACGAAGGTAGAAGCACACCAGAGTAAGGGAGAGGGAGCAGGTGAGGAGAGAAGAATATATTTAAGGGAGAATGGAAGAGGAAGAGAATAAAAGCATGGCGTGGTAAGCGATGTAAAGTCATCATCTTATCCATCATCATCATTATTATCTTCATCATCACCTACTACCTCCCATCTTCCCTCTTTTCCTTCTCACGCCCATGACTCTCGACTGTCTGAGTTCAAGAGTTGCAGGTAAAGAAAATCATATCACTACCTTCATAAAAGTTAATAACATTGCGGAACAAACTAGGACATTAAGTGTGACCAAGCGTTCATAACTACGGTTATATGGCTTCTTGAGTTGTTAAAAGAGCGAGAAAAGCCATTATGAAAAAAAAGAAAAGGTAAACATGAACTTCACATCACTCGTTTAACATCCCTATCGCAGCACTCAAGTAGATCAAAACTTTTTTTCTAGACCATATCACAACAAATCTTTCCCATTTATTCACGGTAGAGCAAGATTTACTGAGACTGACTGATGTGTCACGGGCGAAGAGACTTAAGAACAGGAATGGTTGAAGTTCAGGGAGATAGACGCTTTTATATTCGTGTTATAGGAGATGGGGATGAATTACTACTGTCACTTCGTTTTCCTTTCTCCAGGCATCATCGGGCGAGAGAGTAGCATCTTTGTTGGCTTAATAAATCAACCAAGGAGGATATTAGATGAAAATACTGGGGGACGAGGGTAATTCACTGTTGTCCCCTCGCTTCTCTTTCTACAGACATTAACAGGCGAGTGAGTAACATTCTTTAAAACATTTGTGGTTTAAATAATAGATGCCCAAAGGGAGATACTACATGAAAACACTGTATCGTCTCTTGTCCTCCGCCACATAGGGACTGACACTTTCAGCGGGCATTTTTTTTTTATATATTTTTTTGCCCTTGGCCAGTACCCTCTCATAAAAAAAAAAATAAATAAAAATATGCCTTTATGATCTAACCCGCTGACTGATAAAGGTGTCCTCAAGCTTAATAAACTAACCTGATTAAGTTTCAGGGAACAGTTTTCAAAGACAGCACTCATAATGAAAGGAGTGACTGGTTAATCAAATCCCTTCATTGCCTGTAATTTTATTTATTTATTTACTTTAACTTATTTATCTATTATTATTTTCTTTTATTTCTATTATTTATTTATTTATTTTATTTTATTTTATTTTATTTATTTATTTTCACTAAAATTACCAATGGCTTGCCAGCTGAAGTAACACGCATCCTACTTTCATCATCACACCACTCAAAGCGTTAAAGATTTATCGCGGAATTATGGAAACTACCCTTACATTACACGCTGCATGTTGAGTGGAATTAAAAGGAAAATCTTATGTACAACAGCAAAATTATGTGAGAGGTGACTAAATCTCCCGGTCTCACAGACAACCCCTCTTCCTCCACGTGCCCTGAGGGAGTGGAAGAAGAAGGTTGACGGGGAGGAGAGTGGATGGACTGAGGGAAGAAACAAGTGGGTGTGGGTGGAGGGTGGAGTGGAGGATCGAGGCAGCAAGCAGAGGTGAGGCAAAGGAAGGCAAGGAACACCACCACCACCACCACCACCAGGATACAATTTCCACGCGCGTCACGACTCTTAAACATGCAGCAAATTGTGAGGGAGGGACGGCCGGGGTGATCGTGCTAACTCGTGATCCGCGGGTGACACACGGGAAGGAACTCGCGACCCCATCCCATCCTTGCTGGCTCCCTCCCTCCCCCTCCTCGCCCGCACCTTATTCAAGCAAAGCCAGGCAGACGCAAACGCACTCATCACGAAACCCCTTCAAGACACAAGCAATAAGCAACCGTCTTACACACACACACACACACACACACACACACACACACACACACACACACACATATATACAGATAATTTATTGACTACAGTTACAAGTATTGATACAAAACTACAAAATAAACACGATGTATAAAGCACAAAATATAATTAAAACACAAACTTAAATGCATAATACACATGAGAGAGAGAGAGAGAGAGAGAGAGAGAGAGAGAGAGAGAGAGAGAGAGAGAGAGAGAGAGAGAGAGAGAGAGAGAGATCTAACTCAAGAGTGACGCCGATGAAAAGGCAAATTTGTCTCCTGTCTCTCTGGGTAACATGTCATAATTGAAACTCTTGCAGGCAGTCGCTTCCTTCCCTCTGCTCCTTGTGATTGCCACATGCGGCTAAACCTTCCTTGTCATCAGCTGTGAGAGGGGCAGTTCCTCCTCACATTTCCCTACCGCGATACTGCTCTTACTGCACCGCATGGGACCTTATTCTTCATTCCCACTCCCTCTCTCTCGCTTCTTGTCTCCTGGATCTTACGATTTTTCATTGCCCCTCCCCTCCCCTCTCTTAGTTGTCTCTTCCTCCTC
This sequence comes from Scylla paramamosain, assembly GCF_035594125.1. Taxonomy (NCBI): domain Eukaryota; kingdom Metazoa; phylum Arthropoda; class Malacostraca; order Decapoda; family Portunidae; genus Scylla; species Scylla paramamosain. The sequence continues at coordinate 8,367,099 of NC_087152.1, forward strand.
CTCCCAACTACTCTGATTGCACTTCAGGGGATCTTATTATTCATTCACTCCCCTCCCCTCCCCTAGCCTCTTGCTGTCTCTTCTTCCTCCTCTTCTTATTCTTCCTCCTCCTCCTCCTCTTCCTCCTCCTTCCTTCGCCACCTAAAGCCACTACCGCATACTGATCCACGTATGTATAAAGTCCGACACCATTAGGAAGCCTCGCCAGACTGCAGGAGTGTGAAGTGAGCAGCAGACGGACAAATGAAGGGAAAGATACGCCTTAACACGATGTCATTCCTCCCGCCAGTAAGACCATGTTTAGACACTCAGAGAAGCTATTGCTGCCGCAGAATATGACCATAAATTTGGGTGTTTTCCTCCACAACTGTCGAAGGTTACACCATTGCCTACAATTCACGGGAGCCAGACGTCTCCTCAACCTGCTTAATAAACACGCTCCCAACCACACTACTACAGGATTACCGCGCACGTCCCCCCCCCCCTCCTCTCCAGCTCTTGGTAACACTGAAGATGGCAGGAGCTCTCGAGTGCATGGTTGCCTGAAGGGGGAGGGAGTTTCAAACATCCGGCGGAGGGAGGGTGGTGGGTGGGTGGGTGGAAGGGCGCTTCTATCAACCCCCACCGCGTTGATCCATCACCACTCACCACCCAGACCTTCCCCGGCGCGACTCACGACTACCGGAGACTCAGCTGACATGGCGCCACTTCCTGACGACGACACGCACTTGCAAGACACTAAACATTAGCGTGACGCCTCGAAACGGAGGGGAAAAAATATCAAAACGGAAGTAAATTAAGGAAAATCACACATGCAGCGATCAACGGGTAGTAACGAAAGTAAAGGAAGATTCACGAGGGGAACTGAGGAGTGGCGCCGGGTTACAGGAGGAGGAGATGGAGGAGGAGGGAAATGAGCATAGCGGACCCCTGTGGGAGGTAAGGGGAAGCGAGGAGGAGACAACAGCAGGTAACTAGCTTGGGCGATACGTAATGCCGATGAACACTGAATGGCAATGAAGGACATCCATGGCTATTAATACGATGTCAGCAAACACCAATTAGTTTCAAGGCCACACGTATCTAGATCACGACACCTGAATTTGTGTTACGATTCAACTTCCTCTGGCGGCGGGAGGTGGAGGAGAGGCAGCGGGCGGGTAGGTGGGCGGGCGGAGGAAGCGGGGACATGCAATGGGTGGTGGGTGGGCTGAAGGCAGAAGGTGTAGGATGGAGGGTAAAGTACGGAGAGTGGAGAACACCAAGCGGATAGCAAGTGAATGACAAAGGTCGGCACAGAGCGAGGGATACTTGTACTGACGACAGACAGAGAGTTGTACGCAGCAGTGGTGGTGGTGGTGGTGGTGGTGGTCTGCTGGGGACGAGTGGAGAGTAGCTGTCCACTCCCCTGCACGAAGGGTCGACGCCTCTGCAATGTCCCGGCGTGAGATTCGTCCCACACTAATGACCAAGATGAATTACCAAATGATATAATGATGGAGTCCAAGTCACTAAACACTTGCCTCTCCCCCTTTTGTGATTCCTCGGACATCTTATTACGTGTGTGTGTGTGTGTGTGTGTGTGTGTGTGTCATTTTCTTGCCACCGTGGATCCAGTCGTGTCGATCAGGTCTTTGTAGTCGCGCCACAAATCAAACGTCTTGTCTTTGCTTGTCGGCAGCGAATCTCTCATGTCATCTCGCGCGTCAGATGTCGAGTTCCCCTGGGAGATGTTATATGATGTACATGTTCGGGGGAGATCTAACATGGATCAACTTTTCTGCCAGGATTTTACCAATGAACAGGGTGAATGAATGAAAACTTATGTCTTTTGCTGCAGAAAGGACACAGCAGACACGTTAATAAATGGCCCAGCGTGCATCATGTAGTAAACACTATGCAGCAGAGAAGACAACAGGAGGCGTATTGATGGATGATTGATAAAAACCTGGACAATCAAAACAGCGAAGGAACACAGCAAGTAGTGAGTGCATCAGTGCGGCAAATATTAAATGTACTAATGTTAATCAATATTGATACTAAAAATTTATATGATTCAATACCACGCCGACCTTTAATTAACCGAGTTTCCGTTTTGTTTGCTCGAACACTCCTCTCTCTCTCTCTCTCTCTCTCTCTCTCTCTCTCTCTCTCTCTCTCTCTCTCTCTCTCTCTCTCTCTCTCTCTCTCTCTCAGCGACACCACGGACAGGGAAATTATATACGTGTGAAAGGTCATCGATTGCAACTCAAAGGCTCGGTGGAAGCAAGTGTCTTGCCATTACTCCAGCAGGGGCGGAGGACCCGGCTGGTTATCGGGACTGAACAGGCAATTCTTTATTAGGGCGGCGCTGGCGGCGGGTGGGTGGGCGAGGCGTGACGGCAAGACAGGAGGTAGCGATGAAATATGAGTGCTAAGGACAGGTTGAGCTAGTTAGGTGGAAACTTTGATGTCTTGGTTGTTAAATTAGGGATGTGGATGAGAGGAAGAGACGGAGGCAAGGAACGGTGTGAGCTTGTTAGGTGGAAACTTTGATGTTTTGGCTGTTAAATTACTAAAGGGATGTGGACCAGAGGAAGAGACGGAGGCGGGGGACGGACTGAAGACATGTGTAACTACTGACGGATAAACCGGGTAAGTGCTGAAAACTTACGTTGTGTGTGTAAAGTGCAGGGGACTTAGTGCATTGCATTAGCCCGAGGCACTGTGAAGTGTGAGTGTCAGAGAAGGGAGGAAGGGAGTGTGAGAGGGTAGGGTCGTGTGAGGTGAGGGGGAAGAGCACCTTCGCGCCGCAGGATGTGGTAGTATCCGGCGTCCAGTCCCGCACACCACAGCCCCTGCTACTATTATGACTCCATTATCCACCATTAACCCTGCCCATCCTAGAATTAAGCTTATGACACGCCTTCAGGAACTCGAGGCGAGTCGCGGTTTCTGAATTCTCCTTGGTGAGAACTGAGTGCAAGGAAGAGTCTGTAGCCTCCCCAGGAAGTGATTATTGGAGTTTATGGATCATAAGTGACGATATAATCCACATAAAATGTCCCATCGCAAGAGGCTAATTCCCGGCCCAGTGATCGCCGCCGCGGGCCGTGCAAGCTAACTTGTAGAGGCCTGAGTTATGGCGGTGTGGCTGCTGCTCGTAATTTCGTCTTGTGGTGGTCATAATACATGGATGTGGTTACTTGCAAAGCTGCTAAAGTTGTATTCCTGAACAATTTGTAAGGTAATGTAGTAATCACACCCAATATCTCTGCAACATGAACGTTTATCGCTTTATGGTGTTATGTATACACCTCTGGAGCCTCTGGCCAGTCCTCGCTAGAGTAAAAAAATATCATATTTCAAGAGTGACAAGGGTATATATATACGAGGTGTGTCATTAAAGTTCCAGGACTGGTGCCACACAAGTTTTATTTCACATCCAGGCTACAAACTATAGGTTATCTCCTTCGAAGTAATCCCCCTGGCACCGCATGCACTTGTCCATCCTTCTCTGCCAGGCTTGCATGCACTGCTGGAAGGATTCTTGCGGGATGCTCCTCAGCTCCGTCGTCACGGCCTTTTTGATGTCGTCCGCATCATCAAAACGGGTCCCCTTCATGACCTCCTTGAGCTTGGGGAAGAGGAAGAAGTCGCACGGAGCGAGGTCAGGTGAGTAGGGCGGTTGCTCCAGCACGGCGATGTTCTTCTTGGCCAAGAACTCTCTGATGCTCAGGGCATTGTGAGCAGGCGCATTGTCGTGGTGAAGCAGCCACGAGTTGCCCTGCCACAACTCCCGCCTCTTCTCGCGCACTGCACGAAGCAGACGCCGCAGTACTTCTTTGTACACATGTTGGTTGACTGTCTGGCCCTGTGGCAAGAACTCGCAGTGGACGATGCCCCTCACATCGAAGAAAGCGATCAACATGACCTTGAAGCTGGACCTGGACTGCCTTGCTTTCTTCGGCCGTGGCGACGCCGGACTCTTCCATTGAAGGCTCTGGCGTTTGGTCTCCGGGTCGTACTCAAATACCCAGGACTCATCGCCGGTGATGACTCTCCTGAGCAAGTCTGGTTCAGTTTCCAGACGCTCGAGGATGTCCTGACACACCTGCATGCGTCGTCCCTTCTGGTCATCGTTCAGGAGTCTCGGCACCATCTTCGCACAGACTTTCCGCATGCCCAGATCTTCAGTGATAATCTTCCACACGCTGTTGTGGTTCATGCCAAGCTCATCTGCGATCTTTCGAACAGTCAACCGACGATCGTCACGCACCATCTGCTTGACACGCTCAACATTGGCCTCATTCCTGCTCGTTGAGGGTCTTCCACTCCTGGGGTCATCTTCCACGTCCTCCCGGCCCTCTTTGAACCTCTTGCACCACTCAAAAACACGTGAGCGTGACATTGTCTCATCCCCGTACACTTTTTGCAGCATACCCAGTGCTTCTGACGGCGTTTTCCCCAACTGCACCAAAAACTTCAAGTTTGTTCGCTGTTCAGCGCTCATTGTTAAACGACCTGCAACAGAGGACATGATTTTAAAAGCACGTAAGAAAAAGATTAGTGACTGTAGAGGGTTGGGAGCGCAGTTGTATACTCCAGAAGGATTACTTTGAAGGGGAAATATGGTGGTTTGTGGCTTGGGTTTGAAATTCATCTTTTAGGACACCAGTCCTGGAACTTTAATGACACACCTCGTATATATATATATATATATATATATATATATATATATATATATATATATATATATATATATATATATATATATATATATATATATATATATATATATATATATATATATATATATATATATATATATATACACGCTACCTCTTTTCATGTTATTCAAGAAATTACAAAATTTTACTTTTAAAACCTAAATTTCAGATGATTTCCGCATCAATAATTCTCTATGAAGATATCAAACTAAAGATAACAATACTCATAACAGAGGAACATCGCATGACTTCGTGCATATGACCCTGCGTGTGCAGGAGTTCCGTCTTGGCAAGCACGACCACTGAGCAACACCTTCCACGGGAGTTATGTGGAGAACCTACACACCGAACTTATTATTAAGATGGTGTCACCCGCCACTTTTCTGGGGGAGGGAGCGACGGAGAAGACGACACCTGTAGTTTTCAGCTGGGACACTTGGGAACATCTGGAAGTCTTCTAGAACACCTGGAGCTCTCCAGTAAGCAAATAATTCCTTTTATAACATCTGGCACTCTTTTGGGAGCACGAGGAACTCATCTGCACCAAAGACGGCACCCAGGATCCACTAAAGGAAGGGCATCCGTGACCTGGCATCCGCCCTTCAAGTGAAGAGGAGGAAACACCTTGCAATGACGGAACCATGCAGTGTGGAGGAACGGAACCTTGCATTGTACTGCGTGGAGAGAGCAATG
>NC_087152.1:8377500-8560000 GCF_035594125.1 Scylla paramamosain
TAATGAAGTGGCAGAATATTCACAACGCTTAATTTTCTGAACATGATCAGCTGTCAATACACCAAGCATTAAGCCCTGAATATTAAAGAATGAGGAGGATAATTGCCTTTAATTCATGTTGATTCGTTGTCAGTAGATTACAATACAGTCATAACATCTTCCACAGCTTTCCTATAGGTGCAGTCTTACTCTCCTTTTACTCCTATGCCAGAAAAAAATAAAATAAACTATTGGGAGTCAACTGTTTCATTTTCCCTCCCATTTTTCATACATCGCTTCTCAAGCAAGCCCCATGATTCGCTGCTGGTAAATTACATATACACTCCTATAGATGCAATTCCACTCCCGTTCACTCCTACGTCAAAATAACTATCAGGACTCAGTTGTTTCACACTCCTTCTCTTCTTTTCTTTTTCACGCCGAACCACTCAAGTAAGAGCCGCATTACATACAGTTCTAACATCTTACACAGGTTTCCTATAGCTACTGTCTCACTCCGCTTCATTCCTATACTAAAATAATTATCATCACTCCATTATTTTATCCTCCACGCCTTTTTTTTTTTTTTTCATTCAGCGCCTCTCAAGTACTTAAGCACGGTGAGGGAGGAGGGCCACGGGGGCACGAGGGAAGAAGAAAAGGTGGATTGGAGTGAGCAAGTTTCGCTCCGCTGCTCACGAGGCGAAGCGGGGGCGTGCCCAGGCTTTCTCCAGGATCCCATAGATGGAACTTTTCACCTGCTCTTTGTGGCGCTGACGTCACACACACACACACACACACACACACACACACACACACACACAGAGAGAGAGAGAGAGAGAGAGAGAGAGAGAGAGAGAGAGAGAGAGAGAGAGAGAGAGAGAGAGAGAGAGAGAGAGAGAGAGAGAGAGAGAGAGAGAGAAATTTCACACTTCAATAAGCTATCAGTAACATCTCCAATCGGCAAATAATGAGTCTTGATGCACCAGACACGTAACGCCTCCTGGACCACACACACACACACACACACACACACACACACACACACACACTGTTAACTAACATTGCACGGCCACCTGACGTGCAAATATTATCTATGAGTAACTTTTATTTTTTCTTGTATATTGATGTGTAAAGAGAGACCGAGTACAATTATAAAATAAAATGAAATAAAAGTAAAAGTACGGTGGGGAGTGACTGATTGGCCGCTTCCTAAAAATATGATTGTATTAAAGCTGCATGTATTTTCTTACTTTTTTTTTTTTTTTTACGTATTTCTGATGCATATTTTATTTCATTGATCTCATTTTATTTATTATTTTTGCCGTAGATCAACACACATACATGTCCACACATACACTGGTTAATACACACACACACACACACACACACACACACACACACACACACACACACACACACACACACACACACACACACACACCGCAAGCTCACCTCACATCGTCGCTCTCCCACCTCCCTCTCCCTCCCTCCCTCCCTCCATCCCCCCTTCCCTCTCCCTTTCCCCCTCCAGCGGTGCCCACCAGTGGCCGTGACGGGGGGCAAGGACCTGAAGAACACAACAGGCGGGTCTTTACCGATTTCACAGCCTCCACTGACACGACTCCTCCACCCCAGTCACCCCCAACACGACCCCTTCACCCTGCCTTATTCCCTCCACCTCTCCTTTGCCCCTCCATCTATCCTTACCTCCAACACGATCCCCTCCACCACTTCTCCACATCTCCTCACCTTCATTATACGGTTCCTCCACCTCCTCTTGTCCCTTCCATCTCTTCTTACCTCCAACACGACCCCTCTAGCTCTCTTAATCCCCCTCACTCTCTCCTTACCTCCAACACAAACTCTTTTCCTCCTCTTCTTATCACCTCCACCTCTCCTTACCTTCAGCCGGATCCCTCCACTTCCGCTTATCCCCTCCACCTCTCCGTACCTTCAACACGCCCCTCCACCCCCTCCACCTCTTATCCACTTCTCTACTTACTGAATATTCTCAAAAGTTTCCTTGTCTTACTTCTCGGCAAATTCTAACAGGATGTAAAGGACGATGTTCGGATTTTCATGAGTTTAGTGGTAGTCTGATAAGGATTCTGCATTATCAATAGGGAAAACACATACATATACGTAAACCGGGGTAATCATCTTTATGGCCTTTGGAAATAGTTCGAATGAAGGCTAAAGTGTTTAACCCTTTGACTGCCACCTGGTACACCTTTTCCCAATTACCAATCACTCTGAGACATCTTTATTTGTACTACAGCCACATCCAGTCTTTGAACCGGAAAAGAAAACTATAAAATATATTGTTTTTCATCGCTAACTTTCTTGTAGATGTTTATAGACTTAACGCATTGATTCTGGTGCTGTTAATTGTTTCGTGTCGCAGTGAAAGGGTTAAGAATACAAGTCTCGATACTGTGGTAGCGCTGGGAGGCTCAGAAAATATTCCCACGTTAATTCTTTCGAGAATAATCTCGGTACGCAAGCTGTACCGTGCACACCACACCGACACACACACACACACACACACACACCTCCCTCTCTCTCTCTCTCTCTCTCTCTCTCTCTCTCTCTCTCTCTCTCTCTCTCTCTCTCTCTCTCTCTCTCTCTCTCTCTCTCCTACTTCGCCCAACATTCCAAGGAAGGCATTGCATGGGAAGAGGTAGTCGAGAGAGAGAGAGAGAGAGAGAGAGAGAGAGAGAGAGAGAGAGAGAGAGAGAGAGAGAGAGAGAGAGAGAGAGAGAGAGACAGGAGAAGTGGGAGCGGTTATCTTCGATCTTAAGTGGTAAGTGAAAGCTCTATTTTATACCCAGCGGTGGACTGAGGTGTGTGGCGCATCGAGATAGCAGTGTAACGCCTTTACTCCATCATAAGACGGCGTTATGAGAGGTTACGAGAGATGGATTCTCGCATAATGCATCGCAGGGCCCCAATTCAGGAGGGAGCAGGCAGTTTAAGGGAGTGGGCAGGGAGCTAATGAGGTGTGCCAGGAAAAGAGGTAATGAGATGCCATAGATACGAGTACACGAGGCAAGGTAAGGACTCCTGCGTCTACGTCTGCATCTGCGTCTGCGTGGGGATATCGAAGAGAGAAGGAAAGGTACTAATACGAAAAGGATTGAAAAATGGATGAAAGCTAGGAGTGAGAGGAAAGGGAAGGATGGAAAAAAAAAGTAAAAATGAGTAAAGAAAAGGTGAATAAAGAAGCAAGGTAACAGAAAAAAGAAGAGGTTATAATATGGAAAAATCCACAAGTACGAGTACAAGGTAATCGATTAAAGGATAACAAAGAAGAAACGCGATAGAAAAAAAAATAAGTATACGAGGTAAAAATCACAAAAAAATAATATAATGTACCAAAGATTAATTAAGAAAAAAGCTAATACAAAAAATAACTGACAGATTACAAGAACATGACAACAGAACAAAAAAATGAATGAAGACAAAAAGAAAAAGAAACCATTAAAGAGTATAAAAAGAAGGAAGACCCATCACAAAAAAAAAAAAAAAGCAATATAGTAAGAGCGAATAAGTGATTTCAATACATCAGATAGTGAGTAACGTGATAATCAGGTGAATATTGGAAGCACAAATTGAGTGGGAGACTAAACGGTGGGTGAGAAGAAAAAGGTGAGGTGAGGAGGAGGAGGAGGAGGAGGAGGAGGAGGAGGAGGAGAAGGAGAAGGAGAGGAGGAGGAGGAGGAGGAGGAGGAGAAGGAGGAGGAGGAGGAGGGGGAGGGGGAGGAAAAGGAGGGAAGGCAAGGTAAGGTATTTAAAGTTATTGTAAGTCCATTAAAGGCAACGTAAGGTGAGACAGACTCTAATTAACTCCAGGAAAGGAGCCTCTCTCTCTCTCTCTCTCTCTCTCTCTCTCTCTCTCTCTCTCTCTCTCTCTCTCTCTCTCTCTCCTCATACCTTCCACCTTATTTTCTTTTTTCATAATATCATCACCATTTTTTTCCAATTTTTCCTCCTCCAGGTTACTTATATTATTATTATTATTATTATTATTATTATTATTATTATTATTATTATTATTATTATTATTTTCATTATAGTAGTAGCACTAGTAGTAGTAGTAATAGTAGTAGTAATAATAGTAGTAGCAGTAGTATTCTTATTTTGCTGCCTTCCTCCTCCTCCTCCTCCTCCTCCTCCTCTTCCTTTTCCTCTTCCTCCTCCTCCTCCTACTACTCCTCCTTCTCTTCCTCCTCCGCCTCCTTCTCGTCCTTCTTATATATTCAGCACACCGGAAAACCTTTATATACACATGTCCAGGCGCATTTCTCTACCACCACCAGACTGCCGGCTTGTTAAATTGCTCAATTAATCCAATTTACATATTAAGTGTAACTTCTTGTTATGCAAAGCGATTTTTACACGTGTTCTCCTTACCTAATTTCTCTCTCTCTCTCTCTCTCTCTCTCTCTCTCTCTCTCTCTCTCTCTCTCTCTCTCTCTCTCTCTCTCTCTCTCTCTCTCTCTCTCTTTCTCGTTGTCGTTCTTCCTGTTTTCTTGTTCTTCCTGTTTTCTTGTTCTTCCATCTGTTCTTCTCCTCCTCCTCCTCCTCCTCCTCCTCCTCTTCTTCCGCCTCTTGTTTCTCCACCTTTTGCCCTTGTTGTTGTTGTTGTTGCTATTATTATTATTGTTGCTGTTGATCTTCTTTTTCTTCTTCTTCTTCTTCTTGCTCTTCTTCTTCTTCTTCTTCTTCTTCTTCTTCTTCTTTCTTCTCATCCTCCTACTCTTCTGCTCCTCTTGCTTTATCATAAATACACTTCCTCGTATGTTCCTCCTCATGTTAAGCTTTCTAGTTATCATCCCACCTCTTCCTCCTCCTCCTCCTCCTCCTCCTCCTCCTCCTCTTCTTGTCTCTTCTTCTCCTCCTCTTCCTCCTTTTCTTCTTCGACGTCTTCCTTCTCCTTCTCCTCCTCTTACTCATTTCCCAACCTAAACCCACACACACACACACACACACACACACACACACACACACACACACACACACACACACACACACACACACACACACACACACACACACACACAGGTCTCTCCCAGCTCCTCCCAGCTCCTCCCTCTCCTCCTTCTCCTCTTCCTTCTCCTCCTCCTCCTCCTCCTCCTCCTCCTCCTCCCTTGAGTGGTGGTACGGTTGAGTAATTGGAAGATGCTCTAAGTCTCGCCCCTGTAATTATCTTTCCTGATTAAAGATACTCCGGCAGCCTCCTTCCCTCGCCCCAGCCTGATGGCTTAGGGAGGCTGGGTAATGAGGCTCACGTCTGTCTGTGCGTCTCCCTCCCTCCCTCTTGCTGGTGATGATGGTGGTGGTGGTGGTGGTGGCGCTTGATGTCTGCTGCTCCTCTTCTCGTTTTCTTTTTCTTCGTTTTCTTCATTTTAAAGTATTTCCCTCTCTTTTCTTGTCTTTTCCATTGTTTTTGTTTTTCCTTTTTTGTTTTCTGCTTCTACATTTGAGCTCCTTTTTCGTTTTCTCTTCTCTTTTGTTTGCTGGTATTGTTTCTCTTTTTTCTTATTGGTTTCTTGTTCTTGTTTTTGTTCATTTCTTCTTGATTTCTCTTTTGTTTTATTTCTTCCATATTCTAATCTTTTCTTCTTATTGTTTCTTGTTCTTCCTCTTCTTCCTCTTCTTCTGCTTCTCCTTCTCCTGTTTTTTACTCCTTTCCTCCTCCTCCTTTTCTTACTCCTCCTTCTCCGGCTCTACTTATACACGGTAATGTGTTTGATATGGCTACCTGGGTTATTAAGTCAGTCTCTCTCTCTCTCTCTCTCTCTCTCTCTCTCTCTCTCTCTCTCTCTCTCTCTCTCTCTCTCTCTCTCTCTCTCTCTCTCTCTCTCTCTCGTGAATGGCCGGTGCTCAATCTGGTTAGCTATCATATATTTTTTTTCTCTAAATCATATACCTTCTAGGTCGGCTAAGTTCAAGAAACCATAATTAGAGACAACATAGTTTACCACCTACAAGACCAGTCTCTAATAAGCTGCTCGCTGCGTGGATTCGAACCCAGGAATCTTGCCTATCAAATTTGTTAATATTCTGCAGCAGCGGCGGCGTCTTTTTCTCTTCTCCTCCTCCTCCTCCTGCTCCTCCTGGTTCTCCTCCTCAACATGACGTAAGTAAATCTCTATACGAAGTTTGTTTTTGAAATCCGAAGAACACACGTATTATGAAGAGTTATCCACATCTGATCAATAGGCAAAGGAAGGGAACCGGGTATTACCTCATATACCTTGCATAAATTGTTTCGTAACACGAGAAGTAATAGGAAAAAAACGCGGGGAATATCTCTCTCTCTCTCTCTCTCTCTCTCTCTCTCTCTCTCTCTCTCTCTCTCTCTCTCTCTCTCTCTCTCTCTCTCTCTCTCTCTCTCTCTTTACAAACGCTAATAGCAAGTCGGAAAAATGCTTTCTCAGAACGGATTTGTTTGCAATGTTCACCAGCGATATAAACGTTGCGCTGAATGACTCTATCGCTAAATTTGTACCGGATTCAAGCGGTGGAGGTTTAGCCAGCTCCCACTGCTCCTTGAACCTGAAACCGAGTGCTCAGTAAAATGGGAAGTGTCATTCAACGTCAACTTGCTTAATTCTTCAGGTGAGTGTAAAAATAAAATGATCATTAACAAATTTGAGGAGTACGAGGAAAGTGGTACGTGGAATCTTTCTTAGATGCTGGGCTTGCGTTTAGTGCAGGTGGGTTTTGGGAGAGGGGTTGGTTTCTGCAAGGGTGGCGGGTGTGGTGTGGTGGTATTGGGTGATGGAGGCTTTTGCTGGAAGGGTGGGTGTGGTGTTTTGTAGTACAAGAGAAGCCTTTTGCTGGAAGGGATAGTGATGTAGGAGGTGGTGTGTTTTGTGTCACAACCTCTACTATACAACAGCAACAATAATAACAACAGAAGCAACAACAGAAACAGCAGAAACAACAACAACAACAACAACAACAACAACAACAAATACAACAAAAACAATAACCCTACTACCGGTATGTTACTACTACTACTACTACTACTAATACTAATACCACTACCCCCACCACAATTGCTAACATACTTCTACCATTACCATCACCAATCCTCTCACTACTACTACTGCGACTACTACCATTACTATCACCACCACGGCTACAGCTGCAACATCACTCCTGGAAACGTACCAAGCATCATGAAGTTAAAGTATTAAACAACAACAATAACAACAAAAATTAAGCTACCACATCAAAAAGAAATACCAAGAGGTGAATGCAATCAAGGAAAAATGCACAAAAAAACGTTCCTCGTTCATAAGTAACTCAACTATCGGAAGGTTAAAACTAGCCACACTAACTTCTAAAACTTGAGACCAGATAATCATTAAAAAGAAAAAAAAAAAACATATATATATATATATATATATATATATATATATATATATATATATATATATATATATATATATATATATATATATATATATATATATATATATATATATATATATATATGTATGAAGTAATTCCAACGTGTTTAACCGCCAGATATTTCTACCCAGATTAACATGTAACTGGTTTCCAATATTACAAGTAACCCGGCAAGACAAGGATGCGAGGTAAGCAACGCTAAGCAAATGTTCACAAACACAAGTGATTTCTTCCTTTTTTATGCCTGAAGAAGGTCGACCAAGGAAAATTTTGAAAAAAAAACGATAATTACCTACTTCCTGATATAAAGAAAGAAAGAATAATGTTAAAGAAAGAAGAGAATCCAAGTGAACACGAGTGAACTTTCAAACAGCGACATAATTTAAACTCCTAATTAGGTTGTTTTATTTTATTACACTACTGCACACTGTCTGTGGCAACGAAGCAGATGTACACATGTGGGGAGGAGGAGAGTGGTGCAAGCAGAGGTCAAAGGGAGTAGGGAATAACCTCACTTCCTCCATACCATCTCCTGTACTTACTGAACCCCTCGTGTACCTTCTTCGGGAGTGAGAAAAGATTAGGTCAGTGAGAACATTACGTACTTTTGATTTACATGTTTCTTTCTTTTCTGTTTGTTATCAGCCTGTTTTCTTTTTTTTTATCCTTGCTTAGTGTTTCTCATTATTATTGTTCGGTGATTGTTATTCGGTGTTGTTCGTCTTTCTATCAGCACCGCCACCACTAGAAAGAGACCGGAGAACATATCAAAAAAAAAAAAGAAAGAAAGAAAGCTGCAAGAATCCATCTGGTCTACACATGGCTAGTCCCTGTTCAAAATATGCCTGCCTTTTTCCACTTATGTTTATATCATATTTTTGTATAAACTTCTTTTAAAGCTATTGAAATCTCCTACTGTTACTTCTCACATCACAGAGTAGCCGAGACTGAACCTTACACTCCATACAAACGTGTTCTAGGCGCCGCGAGTCATTATCCTCAAATCACACGCATTTCACGGCACAAAATTTAAGGCGGTGAACCCCACCGGCGGCTGGCTTATCCCAGCGGGCAACCTCGAGCACCAGCAGCTATTACCAACACCACTGCAGGTAAACTCAACCTACAAAAAGATGGACCCGGGGCATGTCTCCGTCTCTTTATCACTCAACCTTCCACCTTCTCTGATCCCGGCTGGATTAACTTACCAGCACGTGAAATTATCCATACGAAGAGTGGAGATGGTCGAGTTACTCATAAAGGAAGGGAATTAACTAAAGCAATTCACATCTTTCGGCAACGTGTACACTAACACCACAGACTTATCACCAGTACTAACTACCACAACTAACACCACCACCACCACTGCAAACACCATTAGATACCACCAGCTGCACCACCAACACCATAATATTGGTTATGACGATTCTTGAGGCTTAGATGGGAGGAGGAGGAGGAGGATGATGATGCACGAGAGAGAGAGAGAGAGAGAGAGAGAGAGAGAGAGAGAGAGAGAGAGAGAGAGAGAGAGAGAGAGAGAGAGAGAGAGAGAATGTGGATAAAGGAGTAGCAGAGGCAGGTTGGGGGGAGGCCATGGGCGGGAGGGGGCGCGGGTACGTAACGCGGGTGCGGCTGTGGGGTGCCGCGGGCGTGGTTGATGTGCTCGAGAATTAACATGCGCCCGCGGCTCATCTCCGGCTCGGCTACAATTAAGATGTGGCAAGCGATTATTTTCACATGATTCTGCTTGGTTTCGCTCAATATCACTTCGTTGCGGTTCATAATAGCGAGGCATTTTCCTTCCTTTTTTTCTCAACTCTCTCTCTCTCTCTCTCTCTCTCTCTCTCTCTCTCTCTCTCTCTCTCTCTCTCTCTCTCTCTCTCTCTCTCTCTCTCTCTCTCTCTCTCTCTCTCCTACAGAACTACAAGACCAGTTTGCCATTTGCACTACGCACGCAGCTAAATAGTACAGGTTATGCTTCCTACTGCTGTAAAATGTGATCATTAATGCGGTTTTCCCTTATTAACTATTTTTTTTTTTTAGAATCTTTTGTTATATAAACTTGTATGTACACGTGGTGGGTATGTATACGTACGTATGGATGGCTGGGTATGTAAATTTTGAATATTTTATTTATTATTAAGGCTGCGTTTTCTTTACAGTTTTATTCTTCTTCCACTTTTCTTCTTCTTCTTATTATTATTATTATTATTCGTCTTTGATATCGTCGTCTTCTTCGTTTTCTTCTTTTTCTTTTCTTCCTCCTCCCTTTTCTTCTTCTTTTTCTTCTACTTGTTTTTCATCAACATTATCACCTTCATCATTAACGAGAGAGAGAGAGAGAGAGAGAGAGAGAGAGAGAGAGAGAGAGAGAGAGAGAGAGAGACGCCCTCTAGTACGTACAGTAGGTAATCGAGACTGCAAGTAATTTATCTGAAGTGCTTTTCCCTCGCAGTAATATACCAGCCTTATTTACCTGGCAGGACTCGTCCCACACCTCGTTTTCTTTGAGGAGGAGCGTCTTTTTCATGATAGAGCGGCATTTTTCCCTCTTTTTTTTTTTTTTTTTTGTCGTCTTCTTCAACCCTCTTCTACTAAACGGCGTCGGGACATGAAGGGATCATAAATTATCACCTTTTTTTGGGGGGCTTCGTAGAGTTACAGCATGGAGTTTAATTATCTTCAAGCAATGCCTATAAAGACACTCGTATAAGATAACGTGCCATTAGTAATAAAAGGATCACACTCTCTGTTCTGCTAAGAGTTTACGAATTGCCAGGTTTGGTAAGGAGACACTCTCGGCAGATCAGGTAGTGAGAAAACACAAAGCGCACAGGAAGGGAGTGTGGAAGTTTATGTACTTGATTCTGACCGCGACTGTACGCTTCATTGGTTCTCTCTCTCTCTCTCTCTCTCTCTCTCTCTCTCTCTCTCTCTCTCTCTCTCTCTCTCTCTCTCTCTCTCTCTCTCTCTCTCTCTAACTATAAAGATGCCTTCTCCTTTACTATCCTACATTCCTACACTACTTGTTCTCAATTTCTTTCCTTATTTGTTAATTCATTTTTTTATTCCTACACTGAATTGTTTCGCGACGAATACCAAGTCACCTACAAACAAACAAACTCCTAGATTTGGTACTTTTCATTTTAGTATCTGTACCGTTCACCAATCTACTTCACTTGTAAATCAGAAAATAAAGAGTAAATATTTCGCAAGCTGCCTCGTAAGGGCCAAAAGGTCTGCTGCTATTCGTTCTTTCTCTGTGTTTATCTCTGACTCTCCTGCGCAGACTAGCAATCCGTTTTCTGTTGACTTGGTGCATCATCTGGTGGCTTGATGATGTGAACAGTGTA
Source organism: Scylla paramamosain (assembly GCF_035594125.1). Classification (NCBI taxonomy): domain Eukaryota; kingdom Metazoa; phylum Arthropoda; class Malacostraca; order Decapoda; family Portunidae; genus Scylla; species Scylla paramamosain. The sequence goes on from NC_087152.1 coordinate 8,388,261, forward strand.
TAATTATGCAAGAATAGCGCCCGGTATCTTGTTTTTTCTCTGTTTTCGTCTCATTTTAAGCCATTTCCTCTTCCTCCTCTCCTCCTCCTTTTGCTCTCACCTCTCTTCTTTAATTATGCCTCAACTCTCCAGTCTAATTTTCAGCTTAATTTCAATTTTTCCTCCATCTTCATTTCCTTTTGTCTCTCCACCTTTCCATCATCGTCATTGTCACATCCTCTTCTCCTGCTTTTGCCTTCTTCTTTTTGTCCACATCGTAGTTATTTTAGTCGTCGTCGTCATTTTCCTCCTCATCCCTCTCCATCTTCTGTTCCTCCTTCCCTTCCACCTTCATATTTTACAATTAACCTACTTTTATTCTCTTTAACTTATACATTTTTTTTCTTCTATTTCTACCACAATCGTTTTCCCTTCTTCCTCCTCCGTCTCCGTCTCCTCCTCCTCCTCCTCCTCCTCCTTTTCTTTTTTTTATTTGTTTCTTCTTCCTTCTTCTTTTCTTTTCTTCTTTCTCCTCCTCTTCTTCCTTTTATACAATCACAGAACTCAGACGATTTTCAACAAGTTGGTGACAAGTTGCTTGGAGTGATTGTTGGTATCGAATGAGGAAGAGACTGAAGTTCAAGGTAATATATCAAGGATGTAACGTAAAAAAAAATGGAAAGAAATAAACCAGGATGAAAAAATAAAACTAGGAAGAATATAATTAGTGTCTATCAGTCTTGAAGGTAAAGCGGTAGTAGTAGTAGTAGTAGTAGTAGTAGTAGTAGTAGTAGTAGTAGAAGTAGTAGTAGTAGTGGTGAAGTAGCAGTAATTCCTGGTGTTTTTTTACTCTTAATGTATTTTTGTATATCTACTGTATTGTATTTCTACTGATATTGTTAGTGTAGCTACTAATGCACAATTACATACAGCGCACAATTCATGCCACAAGAACAACAACAACAACAACAGTATATCACCACCACCACCACCACTACGACCAGCATCACCACCACACTCAACAACAACAACAACAACAACACAACAACAACGCAACAACAACAACAACAACAGCAAAAACAATATATTACCAACACCAACACCAGCATTACCAGTACAATCCCAACAGCAGCAACAACAACAACAACAACGTAACCAACAATATATCACCACTACCACTATCACCACCACCAAAGACACCAACCACACTACGTCCTCATCAACACGTCCGCCACCCCCTCCTCCTCCTCCCTCTCCCTCTCTCTCTCTCTCTCTCTCTCTCTCTCTCTCTCTCTCTCTCTCTGCCAGGCTAAATAATGGACTGAAACTATTACACGCGCAACACATCACGCCACCGACGCCTTCCCTCACCCCCTTCACCTGCTTCACCCCACGACCAGGCCGGCACGACCCCTATCCGCCCACCCACCACCTCCCCTCGGGCACCACGGCAGAGGACAGATCTGTACAGCACCTCCATGAAGGATCACACGGACGACTGAGACAAAAAGAAGGGGGAAAAAAAGGTAAAAAAAAAAAAAAGATAAAAAAAAAAAAAGAATGATCCCCCTCTCTCCTCCTGCCATTCTCGGGTGTCTCCTCGGGCTGCGGGCGCCCAAGGAGGAGAGGGTAATGTCTATAATTCTGCGACATGGGAGGGAGGGAGAGAGGAAGAGGGAGGGAGGCAGGACACGTAAAACTGGTAGGAGAAGAAGGAGGCGGTGGACGGGGAAGAGGAAAACGATGGTAGTGCTGGTGGTGGTGGTAAGAGTAATCGAAAATATAAAAGTTAAGGTGGTGGAGAAACCTAGGAAATAGTAATAATGAAGAGGAAAAAGAGGAAGCAACAGTAATGGGATGCAGGCAAGAAAGAGCAGAGCAGAACAGAACAGCAGCAGCCGGCAAATGTAAGTAAGTTAAGTAAGAATCACGTACTGTTCTCACCAAGGGTTACTACGATGAGAGAGAGAGAGAGAGAGAGAGAGAGAGAGAGAGAGAGAGACGCCCTCTACATAGGTAACATACTCCAGTAACATACTGATTTTTTTTTTCTTCAATTAAAATACCAACCTTATTTACTTGGCATGAAAACAACGGAGAAAGAGAGAGGAGAGAAAAAAAAAGTGAAAGAGAAACAGGAAGAATTTAAGATACAAAAGAATAAAGGTGAAAATTAACTAGCATGGAAAAAAAAAAGAGGAGAGGAATGCACAAGAAAAAAGAAGAGAGGAAAATGAAGAGAGAGAGAGAGAGAGAGAGAGAGAGAGAGAGAGAGAGAGAGAGAGAGAGAGAGAGAGAGAGAGAGAGAGAGAGAGTTAACAAGGAACACTCTACTGCCCTACATGTTTGAATGACACGACCAACAAGGTGTAAGGGATATCATAGGACACCTGCTGCAACACCTCATCAACTGTCTTATCAGGTATGAAGTGTGGGTCTGTACATCGCAAACATCGCTCCATCCAAGCAAAACATATCTTTCACCACGCGATTCTGTTGCTTTTTTCCTGCTTGTTTTTTTTTTTTGTTTTTTTTCGTCTGGAAAGTGTCGCTGTATGCATGAATTATTCAACGCATTTACCCGATTGTCAAGTAAAGGAAAGAGGAAGAGGAAGAATACAAAAGAATACAAATGAAGACCAAACAGCAACAGACTTTGATGTCCTTTCAAGGCTGATGAGTAACTATTCTACACTCATTATATAATTATTAGTGAAAGAGACAGGATAGTAAAGGAAGTTCCTCCCCACTCGCGCGGAGTAGAGGAGAACGAGAACAATGACAAAGACGAAAAGAAACAGGAGAAGGAAGAAGAATAGAATAAAAAATAGAAAGATGCCAGTTAGAATGACAGAGAGAGAGAGAGAGAGAGAGAGAGAGAGAGAGAGAGAGAGAGAGAGAGAGAGAGAGAGAGAGAGAGAGAGAGAGAGAGAGACAGGGGTTGAGTGTGGTGGTGCATGTGGGAGTGAGTGAAAGAGGACTTATTTTATTATACACCGTCCAAACAACATAAAAAAAAAAGGAGAGAAAAAACTCTGTATGTACCAGTAAGCCATACGAGGAAGGAGACAGACAGACAGACAGATAGAAAAAAAAGAAAAAAGAAAAGAAATAGAAAATATACATACAAAGAACATACAAGGCTGGATAAACGTAATTGTTGCAGATGTGCGCGTCACGAACACCTCAATGTGGTGACTGACACAAGCGCTTTCTTCTCAAATGCTGAGGACTTACACACACGCAGACACGCATTTTTATCACCAACTTTACCAGCTTTTCCTTCTCCATTCCGGGCGACAATGAGCGGTATGGATGAACGCTCCGAAGTGACACAAAGGCTGTGGGTGTCTGTTACGAGCATTACAGGAGGACTGGGCGACTACATGGCTTAGGGAGAAGAGTCCAGGACAGCATCGCAAACACCCACATCATGGCAGGGAACAAACACAAGTCGCGAGGAACGAGTTACCTGGTGGACGCGTCATTTCCTTGGCCACGGGCTGCAAGAGGAGGAGAAGGAGGAGATGTAGTTGGTGTGAATTTTGTTGGTGTTTGTTCTCGCAGTGCATGGAGGAATTAATGGTATAATAGTGGAAGATGCGGCTATCTCTCTCTCTCTCTCTCTCTCTCTCTCTCTCTCTCTCTCTCTCTCTCTCTCTCTCTCTCTCTCTCTCTCTCTCTCTCTCTCTCTCTCTCAACACATGTGCAGTATTCTCGTCAATATATGGTAATGCTAATATGTAAATCAAGTCACATGCGTCCGTTTGACGAAAAGTGTACCATAAGTCAATGGTTTATTACACCAACATGTATACTAAAACACGCAAGTGAGTACGTGCGACCACACACACACACACACACACACACACACACACATTGTAGCCACTTTCCCCAACCAACCCTCGCCTGCAGTGATAAAAGGCTTTTCTCTCTTATTCTCCCGCAAGTTCCCTGAATGCTTCCCCCTCGTCATGCTGCTCGGTGGGCTGTACATACAAACCACCTCTTTATGCTAAGCCTCAACACACACAAGCCTCAGCGCCACGACACCTATATTCGCACTCCCTCCTCGACACCTCTTCTCCCCCTTTCAAAAACATAAACACCGGATACCCACGCACAATTTACCCTTCGTAGTGAGTTAATGAAAGGTACTTAGCCTCAACCCGGCCTCGTACTCTCCTCGCATGCAAGTTTATTCCTAACAACAACTTCCTTCCTTCGTTTACACACCGGGGACTGCAGCTAAAGTACTATCTGGAAATTAAACTGAGAAATTAGGATTCCCCCATTTCTTGAATCGCCGTTCTGGAAGTAATGTAGTGCCTAAAAGCCGCAGGCTGGGACTCTCCCCTCTCAGCACCCACACCACCCAGAATTAGAGGAATAATTGAAGGCCACATACGTTATCAGGTAAAGTGTCGCACCTTGCTATTTTCTGCCTCTCGGTGGCGCACTGCGTTTCAAAATTACAGGAAGGAAAATTACAGAAATTACGGGAAGGATTCCATGACCAATCTCCCAGTCATCAGCCACCGCTTCCCTCCCAGCCTCTGCTCCCCCTTGAGTATGTTCCCCTACCTCCTCTTCCTCTTACCTCCTCTTCCTCTGTCTCTGAGTGATGGCCACTTTGGATTATTTCAGACCCAAGCATGCACAACATCCTCCTCTAGACACGCGCTTTACTCGTAACTAACGCATCTTGCGGGAAGTCAGGTAGGAAAACAGACAGCGGCAGCGAGGTTGGACAATGGAGAAAAGATCCGCCGCACTCGCCCCCTTCCCGCAACACGCCCAGGGAGGAGCAGGAGGGAGGGAAGCCTCTCACTAACAGATAATATATCCTGGAATAATACACGGTGATGCAGCGGTAAGTGGTGAGTATCTCAAGCGCACAGGGACTCTTGCTGCGGGACGACACCACAGGTGGATGACACAGCAACGGTGTAACTGTTCCAACGACTCCTTTTTGACTGAGTGGGAAGCGGGTACCCAACGAGGGACTAACAGCGGAGGATGAGGAGCTGCGAAGATCAGTCACGCCACCTCAATAACCACGTTGTGATAATGCTAGCCTCTCTAAACATCATTATCGGCCATCACTTCTCCCTCAATCGCTACCCCTTGGAGAAGAGCACGGCCTTTCCTCGCCTGTCTCTTCCTGGTGGGGTGGACGCGCTTGGCCCCGTCGCCAACATCGCCCACAGGAAGAGAACACAGCTATCTTAAAGCGTAAGTAATCGGCAAGATGGAAAATGAAACGAATGAGAACTAGATGAATAAGTGAACATATAAATGCATAAAAAAAGGGTTTCAGTGACAGATTATGTTTCATCTGTCACTTGAAAATGTATGAAGACTGGTATGAGAGTAGGAGTTATTCTTTAACTGCAATGTCTTCTCAATAAGCTTAAAAAAAAAAAAAAAATACGGTACAAGTTTAAAGTATGATTTCAAAACATGCCACTGACAGCAAAGTGAATAATAGCGAAGTTAAAACCTTTTAGTACCTGTAGTTATTTATCTACTTATTTATTACCTTATTGCATTTTGTGTATTCATTTTTATTTATATTCATTTATTTTTTTTTACTTATCTTTTTTTTTATTTATTAACTTTATTCCTTGCTCAACAAATACCTAAATAACAAGTGCAACATTATCATTAACAGTCCAGTATCTAAATGCTGCCATAAAAGTCAACAGCTATAACAAACACTACATATGCAGAGCGGAAAATGAGCAAACCGGAAAATGAGGATGAAAGCTGATGCAAAAACAACCTTACGCAGACGCGCACCTGACGAACTCCATTCTTGTGATTATTTTCCCCCAACCTGTCTCCTTTCAAACCAGAGAGGTGGGAGGCATTCCGCGGGGTGTGCTATTGAGCCGTCGTGTTTGAGGGAGGAATGAAAGCTCGGTGAGAGAAAAGGTGAAAGAAAATCTACCAAAACAAGAGAAGGTGTCACAAGAATCAAAGGTAACGAAAAATCTTGGCGGGAAAAAACTTTGAAGGAGGAACATTAGAGAAACAGGAGCAGAATGGAGAAAGAAAAGTGCCATGAGAACAAAAAAAAAAAAAACACACACATTTAAAAATTTATGAGAGGAAAAAACTTGAGGAGGAACTTTAAAAGAGAGGAGCCAAGCAGAGAGAAAAGCGCCATGAGAAAATAAAGAGGCACATCTCAAGTAGCGAGAACTCTTGGCGAGGAAAAAAAAAAAAAAAAAAAGTCAAGCAAATTTGAGGGAGGAGGAGAAGGAGCTTTACAAGAGAGGCATGCTGCTCACCGATGGCCCGTCACTCGCAAGTCTTCCTCTCGGGTCGTCTCAGGAGAAGCAATTACCTGGAGCAGCGGCGGTGCGCGGGATAATTAAACTCCCGCCACGGCTCTCCCCTAAATGCTGAGCCACCTGAGCTACTCTTGCACTCCTCCCTACTCCTCTTCCTCCCTTCCTACTACTTCTTACTCACTCCACTCCTTTCCCTCTCCTTCTCCTCCAGTGAAACTGTCTAGAGGGTAAAAAACATTGATTATAAAGTAAATTGTGTAAGAAGATACGATACAGGAGGTTAAGTACGTGTAAATACGGTTATGTTGAGGCAGAGGCAGAGGGAGAGGCAGAGGCCAAGCACAGCCGCCGACTACAGTACTGCCCTCAGATTGCCTTCAGTAGAAAGTTGATAATTATATAGCTCAAACACGCACGCACGCAAACACACACACACACACACACACACACACACACACACACACACACACACACACACTAATTCATGAGGGCAGGCAAGAACGGAATCTCGAAGCAAGCGAGCGAATTTGTCAGGGAGGAAAGCCCGGAGTAATAAGTGTGGTCGGCGGGGCACGGTGGCGCAACACAGCACGGCGGGTCGGGCAGCGAGATAGGCGGCGCTGCTACACGGCCGCCACTCCCCCACGGGCCACGATAAGCGCCTCCTGTTCCCAATACGACGCCATAAATACCGTGATGGTGCAGCCACACGCGCCATAAAATACCCGCCTTGAGTTACTATTAGCCAAACGCTCCTCCTCCTCCTCCTCCTCCTCCTTCTCCTCCTCCTCCTGCTCCTGCTCAAGACACTACACTGCCAGGCTATTAAGTTCGGTGCTTATCTTCGCAACGCCAGACCAGACTTGCTGCTGCTGCTGCTGCTACTACTGAAATATAAACTGAAGCCTTATGGGTGTGTGGTGTTGTGTCTTTCTTTTTCTTTTTTCTTTTTTCTTTTTTTTTTCTTAAGGGGGTTGGTTGTGATGGTGGTGGTGCAATAATGTTCACCGTCGTAAGTTTTGGCGATGATTGGTGTGTGTGTGTGTGTGTGTGTGTGAGATACTAAATTTACACACACACACACACACACACACACACACACACGTACAAAAAACAAAAAAAAATCAACTAATGACGTGGACTCTATTTTTTTGTTTTTTTTCTGTGTATCAGGAAAGGAGGCCGACCAAGGACAACAAAATGGACATTAGCAAAATAAAGCTTATACAAAATGCCGGATGTGAACGCATATGTGGCACATTAATTCCTCTTTTATCATTTCAAATTCCGCACTGTAACACCATAAGATTTAATTAGTCAAACCATCTCGCGTAACAATAATATATATACTGCAAAGCAAATAGGAAGGAACAGAAAAAGAGAAACGAACCCCTACAACACACACACACACACACACACACACACACAGACAATAATTAAGACAAGGCTTCGGGGGGTATCCGGTTACTGCCAAATGAGTTTCACCGTATATACCATCCTTCTTACACCCTCCCTTACTCCCATCCTCCCTCCGTCCCTCACCGTCCCTCACCTTGCATCCCCGACCCCTGCCACCACGACCACCAGGACCACCACCCTCGCCACCCCTCCCAGTGCTGCCCCAACACGCCCTGCCTCCTGAATACCAAGATGCCGATCCCTACCAATAATTCACCGTACATGGGGCAGAGCCAGAACCCGGTATTACGCTCCTCGCACGAACCGCCACGCCCCCTCAGCACGACCAAGACGACCTGCCTCTCTTCCTCTGCTCTGGTGCTTTTCTCTCTCTCTCTCTCTCTCTCTCTCTCTCTCTCTCTCTCTCTCTCTCTCTCTCTCTCTCTCTCTCTCTCTCTCTCTCTATCCTTGTTATCACCTATTTTCTTGTACCCATTTTATTTTATCTACTTTCTCCATACGTTTCCTTAATCTGTATACGTATCTCATATCATCATCTATCTTCCTTCACCTTTTTTATTATTCATTCCTCCTACACCTCATTCTCTCCTCCTCCTCTTCCTCCTCCTCCACGGCATCAGTCAGCCTGTCCATCCTATCTTCACCTCACAAAAAGTGAAAAAAATACCTGCAAGTCCCGTTATATCTACTAGAGGAATATATATAAAAAAAAAAAAACGTATGCGAGTCATTTACAAAGATTTATTAATTTTTCTTAAAGTACCATTGAGAGGTTGCTTATGACAAACTACTCGTACAATACACTGTCTGAAATAAAGTAAGTATACAGTACATAAATTTGTGTCTCGAGTGCACTGAATAAGCCATCATGCATGACCACACCGTAAGTTTTCCTGCTCTTCTCTTTTCTTTCTCCTCCTCCTCCTCCTCCTCCTTCTTCTCTCCTTTTTCTTCGTCTCCTCTTCTTTATCTCCTCCTCCTCCTCCTCTCTTTTTCTCCTCCTCTTCTTCTTCCTCCTTCTTTTCTTCCTCCTCCTTCTCGTACAACCGGGTCGCAATTAACGGAAAGCCTCTAACATCTGCCGCCTCCGCCACCAGCACTGCCCCATTGCATTCCCATTCCGTTGGGATAAAGGACCCGGCAGACGTCCTCCATCTGTGGTAATGTGAACGGCTGGTTGCATAGCGCCTGGGGCCTTACTCACACACACACACACACACACACACACACACACACACACACACACACACACACACACAGTCAGATAGATAAGTCACAGGAATGACCCTCACACGCGCACACGCAAGAGTTAAGACAGACACGAGAGAGAGAGAGAGAGAGAGAGAGAGAGAGAGAGAGAGAGAGAGAGAGAGAGAGAGAGAGAGAGAGAGAGAGAGAGAGAGAGAGAGAGAGAGAGAGAGAGAGAGAGAGAGAGAGGGAAGGGGAAAAAAAATACATTACAGGAAGACTAAGAAATTGAGAAAGAAGAGAGAAAAGAAACAACAGCAAAAAAAAAAAAAGGCGAGACGAATGGATGGATGGAAGGAAAAAAAAAACACAGGAAGACTAAGAAAATGAGAGAAGAGAAGCGAGAAATGAGAAAGGAAAAAGCGAGGCAACACTAAAACTCAATAATACCCCAAAACATAGACAGGAAATTTCATCCATTTATGAGGCAAGCGGAGGTGCACACGCAGTCCATGAGACACACACACACACACACACACAAACACACACACACACCCGGCGGCCACCTGCACTTCTTCGGCCACTTTTTTGCGTGGTTATCACCAGACCTCGTAATCACAACGCCCCTCCAGCACGCTCCGTAGACCTAATGCTGCTCCTCAGCCGTGTCACTCTTGCCCCTAAAACACAGTCATCCTCCGCGCGAGAGTCACGTGTAATGGTTATAGCGAGGTGTGAGAGAGAGAGAGAGAGAGAGAGAGAGAGAGAGAGAGAGAGATATTGTTGTTGTTGCTGCACTTATCCCTGTGCTAGCTTTGGTTCTCTCTCTCTCTCTCTCTCTCTCTCTCTCTCTCTCTCTCTCTCTCTCTCTCTCTCTCTCTCTCTCTCTCTCTCTCTCTCTCTCTCTCTCTCTCTCTCTCTCTCTCTCTCTCTCTCTCTCTCATTATTCTTCTCTTTCTTCCAGTTTTCTTTTTTTGAGGGAAAGGCGTTTTTCTTCATGCCTTTGTGTTTCTCTCTCTCTCTCTCTCTCTCTCTCTCTCTCTCTCTCTCTCTCTCTCTCTCTCTCTCTCTCTCTCTCTCTCTCTCTCTCTCTCTCTTCCCTCCCTCACGGCCATGCAAGTCGATGCAGGACGTAAAAGTTTTTGTGTTTCCTTTTTTTTCCGTCCCAGTAACTTCAGCGGGTTATTGATGAGGTGCTGTGCGAGAGGGCGTTGTGAGGAGCGGGAGCAGGAGAGTACGTTCTGAGGGTGTAGCTTTCTAGGGCGTTGGGAAAGGTGAGAAATGTAGGTAGGGAATGGTGACTGTATGTAGAGCAGGAAGGGAAACTGAAAGAAGGAAGGAAGGAAAAGTATAAAAAAGTGAAAAATGAACGCGGGAAAGAAACGGAGAGGAATGTTTATTAAAGGCTGTATTAAGTTTTTTTTTATGCGCAAGTGGTTATTCTGTTGTTTGATAGAAGTGAATGGAAGGGAAAGAGACAAATATGCAAAGTAAAAGGAATGAAGGGAAGCAGAGAAAAAGGTAGAAAATTCACAGTCTCATTATAACACTTACATGATGAAGTAAAACAAATTGGACATGAAAGAAGTAATGAAATGAAAATTTAATAAAGGAACTCAGAAACAAAAAAATAAATAAACATATAAAGGTACGGAAGGACAAGTAAATTAAAGAAATTAACGTGATCTGGAAAGAAGGAATTTGAAATGGCCGATAGAAAAGGATGCAAAAGGAGGGAACAGTTATGGTGAGACTTGGCGAGATGAAGAAACGAGGGAGGTGCGCGGAAGACGTCCTTTAATCACGAACATTGTTTGCCCTCTCGTCCTTCAAATAAATTCACTAAATGTAACTAACAAGAAAATTAAGATATAGATTTATAAAACACACTACCTCTCTCTCTCTCTCTCTCTCTCTCTCTCTCTCTCTCTCTCTCTCTCTCTCTCTCTCTCTCTCTCTCTCTCTCTCTCTCTCTCTCTCTCTCTCTCTCTCTCTCTCTCTCTCTCTCTCTCAAATGCACCCCCAGCTTGTCGTGTCTCTAATGTCCCTCAAGGACTCCTGAGCGGGAGCGTGTGACTCCAGCGGCCACAGGGACCTTCCCGGCCAGGTAATGCCCGGCTCGGTGTGGTGTGTGGGAAAATACCAACGCAGATTGGCTGGTCGGAGTTACGCTGGTGAGAGGAGGCGCAAGGGTCAGGCCAGCCGCCGCCTTGCAGTCATATCACCCTGCGATTGATGGATGAAAAAGATGCGAGTTAATGGCCCAGTGTGATGGTATGTGTCCTCCCTGTGGCGATGCCCGCGAGCAGAGGCGTGCTTCCACAGATGCACTGGCCGCTCAACATTTGTCCCTGATACTCGTGAAATTGTCTGAAGGAAGGCAACACATGGTGCCTGATGAATGTGAAGCAGCGAGGTCTGTCTGACATCATATTAAGGCCACGACGATGTCGGCGGAAGTTACACAGTGGTGTTACAACAACCCTCTCCGCTGCAGCCCCTCTCGCTGCCTCTTAATGAGAATGGATGAGACTGTATCGATTATTAGCATCTCGCCGGCCTGTTTGCTGGCCGGGCCGCCGAACAACACTCGCCAGTCATTACTCGAGACCAAATTGCTGTTCGACATCTGCAACGCGGGGAGTCGTTGCGGCTGCTCGCGTGTACCTGACGCAGGGAACACTGGCAGCCTCGGTAACACTTCTCCTCCCCTGCCCCTGCCCCTGCCCCTACCCTGCCAGCCCCCGCCTCCAACCAGCATCAGGGGCGGAGACACTACGACCCGAGGGAACGTCGAGACACCTTTTACCTCACATCCTGCTGTCCGTAAAAGGAAGAATAACAGGACATTCTCCCCTGCTGTGTGTGTGTGTGTGTGTGTGTGTGTGTGTGTGTGTGTGTGTGTGTGTGTGTGTGTGTGTGTGTGTGTGTAACAGGGAATATGCAGAGACAGGATCTGGCAAATGTTCAGCGTCATACACAGTTACCAAAATAATGTGATTTCCCCGTGCCCTCTCTTCCCACGCCCCTCCCCTACTCTCCCCTACACTCTCCTCCCTCACCGACACCGCTACCTCATTCACTCTTTGTTTCGTAGTGGTAATGGCTGTCGTCGACACATATAACCGTTAAATTCTCTCTTTTCATTTTTTTTCTTCTCCTTTTGCACGTGTGTGTGTGTGGCGTGTCATTTCTATTGCGACGTAATTTCAGCCACACGCCCTCCCGCCAACGATGCGCCGTGACAAGGCCATTCATCGCTCACCCACGGGAACCTGCCGCGACCCGCACCATATCCGACGGCGACGACGATAAGGAAAACGGCAAGAACGACGGCAGCGAGGACGAAGACGGCGACGAGAATAACGACTGTGATGACAAGTAACTGCAACGAGGACGACGACGACGACGGTGACGACTACGAAAACGACTGCGACGACAATGAAGGTAATAAAAACGTGACTACGACAACATTGTGCATGACGACAACGGGGGTGATGAAGACGGCAGTGAGGGTGACGAAGAGGACGACGACGATGGTAATGACAACGACGATAGCAAAAGCGATGGTGAACGACAGCAACGAAGACGAAAGCGGCGATATTGGTGTAAAAACGGTAATTGTATGAAAGATGCTACTGGCTTATATGTCAAGAAGGCAGGAATGGCACAGAAAAATAGCAATATTCTATTAAAAGAAATTACCATCTTGCCTTTTATTCGACGAAGGAAAGAAAATACAACATTTACCCATCATTCACAAGTTTCTTAAAGAGGCGTGTAAGTAAATAATTAAATGGGAGATTAATAAAGAATACACAAGCAAAATACGAGCTAACAACAACGGTAACAGCAAGTAACAGCATATCCGTAATGATGTTCTTGTAATCTTCCATAGGTTCACAGTTTAACATTTTTAACAGTTTACTGAAAGAAAAGTACAAGAAAGAAATAGGGATCGAGGGTTACGAAGGAAGAAAAGTAACTAAAAAAAAACAAAAAGAAAAAAAACAGCATAGTAAAAAGTAGCCGGGCGGTTCTGTTTGCTATTACTTCTATAAGTCAAGGCTGAAACGCAACACACACTGCCAGGACCAAGGCTGCTTAACTAAGACCCCTGCACGTGTCCACAACAAGGCGCCGGGAGTCTCCTCAGCAGGAGCGCCTCTATTTATCACGCAGCTCCATCACCGTCACACAGCCACACACGCTCCGCACCGGCCATTTCCCGCGATGACCAGCAGGAAGAGACGAATTATACGAGCTTTTATCTGCGCATCACAACTACTGGACGGAACGGGACGCGACGAGGTGCAAAGAAAAAAAAAAAAAAAGTGAAATAAAGACAAATAATACAAAAAATAATTATGAGATGACTGGTTTCAGAGAGGGAGGAAAAAGAAAGCTCCTAATGGTGTGATCTCAAGAGTTAGCATGGTATAAATAATTATCATGGATCAACCTGCAGCGAAGTATTACCAAGGGTTATAAATTGCAGGAATTGTGTACCGTGTATCTTCTTACGCCCGGTGACCGCAAATCTCGTCGTGTGAGGGAGGAAAAAAGTGTAAGTCAGACTTGTTTTAACAGACCACCTTCATGTTCACCACAGCGGCTGGCTGGCCGGGCACGGGGAGGACGACGACCCGTGATAACAAAAATTAAATGTATGAGGTAACTCGTGAAAAAGGAGGAAAGAGAACAAGGAAAGAAAGAAAGAGAGAGAGAGAGAGAGAGAGAGAGAGAGAGAGAGAGAGAGAGAGAGAGAGAGAGAGAGAGAGAGAGAGAGAGAGAGAGAGAGAGAGAGAGAGATACTGCTCTGTCCCACATGTCTTCATTACACTGTATAAACAAATGTAAGTCTCACACTCGCATGTTTTTGCCGTCGCAGAGGGCAGACCTTATGTACATCTCGCCCTGCACCATCATATTGCCGCCGGCCACGCGCAATCATCCAAGACTAGGAGTATCGGGGGGACCATCCCATCACAGGTAACCTTCGCCCGGCTGCCTGGCCCCACGCTAACCCAAGGCTTACCACATCTGCCCCACACAGCGCCGCGGATGACGGTGAGACACGATGGGAGTGGTGGTGGTGGTGGTGGTAGTGGTAGTGGTGGTGATGTGAATGAGTACACTGCTGAAAGTATATGCAAATGAGAGGACCGTAGTGTAGATCATTGATGCTGCGGGTCAGACCAGAAACCACGAATCAGCTTCACCAGGCGTTCAAACTGACTCAGCACTTAACACTGTTGCAAAACCCTTATATGGACTGATTTTCTTAAGTCTTCCATGTTTGTTGTGACTAACTCTAAGATTATGTTGGTTTTAATATTCATAATCTTACTGCTCTTATATTATACAGACCAGTACTAAGCTGCTTCATTTTCCTGCTTCATCCCTCTCCTGTCGTAAGGACGCGGCGCTCAGCAGTGGCGACGCAATTTTGTGAAGCAAATTAATGAGGTGCTTTTCTTGACAGCACCGTGTTCGTGATGAAATAAATCGTCATAAGCACCATTTTCACCTGTTACTACTTGTGGCGCACCTGCTGCTGGTGAAATTATGCCCAGCGGTGGGAGGAGGGCACCTGTGACCTGCACATTCCATAACTCCTGACGGGCAGGCAAGCTAAGTCTAGGCAAGTGAAGGCAGGATGCAGCGGGTCACACCAAATCATTAGCTGCTGGACACTGGGACCCGTATTCAAAAACGCTCTGTTCTGCCCTCTCACCACGACTATTTTTCAAGGCCATAAAGATGATTGGCAGGGTTCCCAAGTGTGTTTCTCCTATTCATGATGCAAAAATGCTATTAATCTCTCACTAGAACCATAAGAACACCCTTAAAAATCCATGTCACTTAACTACGTAGGGCCTATTGAAAGTAGGAGAGGTGCTATTAGAAGTGTTTTCAGAACATGGTACTCACTCGCGTCCCTAAACTATACGAGAAAAAAATAATACTGCTGCTAATTGCAGAAGGTAAAGCAATTCTGTACCACCTAGAGCCTAAAGACCTCTCACATGAAGTTTTACAGGCCAGGTGATGATAGTTGGTGGACACTCATGTACTCGCGTGTCTTACCCATAGCGCTATGAAAACAAAAAAAAATTAAGAAAGCATCTGTACTAAATGTCAACCCAAGTCATTCCGTACCATCTGCTGGCGAAGGAACTCTTAGATAAAGATGATGAAGAAAACACCGTATTGCGCCGTGACGGGTGTTGTGTGAGGTGCTGAAGAGCTGCGTGAGGTGTTCATTTGGTATACTAGAGGTTCGGTTAAGTAAATTCACCACGCAATATTTTCAGTGATGACACACAGACTCACTGACTCACTGGGTAGCGACACAAACACGAGGTAAAAGTTTAAATGATGTAGGAAAACATGGAGTTGTGTGTGTGTGTGTGTGTGTGTGTGTGTGTGTGTGTGTGTGTGTGTGTGTGTGTGTGTGTGTGTACGAGGAACGGAAGCAGGGATGATTCAGTGGGTTACAGAAATACAGTCATGTGAGCTTGGACAAGAAGGATACGAGAGCATGTATGGGAAAGTTGAAAGTTAAGTGGGGTAGGGTGAAAGTTACCCAGGTGGAGGAGATTAGAAATGCACGAGTAAGAAAAAAGCTGTTGAATATTGTGTTCTGAAGTGGCGGGTTTAAGAGAGAGAGAGAGAGAGAGAGAGAGAGAGAGAGAGAGAGAGAGAGAGAGAGAGAGAGAGAGAGAGAGAGAGAGAGAGAGAGAGAGAGAGAGAGAGAGAGAGAGAGAAGCAGGAAACGTCTGTGGCATACAACGCTGACGAAACAACTGACGGTGTAATGACAAGAGGTCAAGGAGGAGGAGGAAGGGAGGGGGGCGGGAAGGAGGGAAAGAGGAGGAGGACGGGAAAATCTTCCTTTATCTCCTTCGGTTTATGTTTTTACGATATACTAAAGTTTATTGTGCAGATAAAGGATTCACTACCCGGTGAACGAGTTACAAATCGCTCCTTTTGTTCTGAGCCTATTCTGGGGCTGTAAGTGCGGTCGAATCCCACTCGGGTTGGACTCCCACCGACCCGGATCGTCTCTATTGTTGCCGCGTTTATGGCGCTTATTGTGTGGAACTTGTAGCAGGTCCGACGTGATTACTCTTTTGTGTCGCGCACTCGATTTTGTAATATTTAGCTGAGGCGCCTTTTGTGTGGGACGTTTTGTGGGCGGTGGACGGGAGGGTGGGGGGACGAGGCGGCTCCCTCCCCAATACAGAGACATACACACCCGCCCCGGGCAAGATGGCAACCCCGCAGCTTTTTATTGATGTGTTGTGAACTTTTTAAAGTCGCGTTCCATTCGCCCGCGCTATACATATGCAAAGAGGATGACAAAAGTAATTCGTCAGGAGCCATAAACAGATCTTGTGTGTGTGTGTGTGTGTGTCGAGAGAGAGAGAGAGAGAGAGAGAGAGAGAGAGAGAGAGAGTGAGAGAGAGAGAGTCGAGAGAGAGAGAGAGAGAGAGAGAGAGAGAGAGAGAGAGAGCAAACGCAAAGTCTAATAAAGTGAAGAAAAGATTTGTAAAAGAGGCATCCGGTATATCTTACGATACGTCAATGTAATTTACGACAAAGAGAATGGTGTGTGTGTGTGTGTGTGTGTGTGTGTGTGTGTGTGTGTGTTGTGTGTGTGTGTGTGTGTGTGCGCCCAGCAGTACACATTCACACTTCAAACATTTATAACAGTAAGGCATAATCAGTTGATGTACGGGACAGTACCGCTGCAATAGAAGAGACGACAGAGCACACAGCAAAGATAAGAAGGAAACGGTAGTGGTAGCAGTTGACGTAGAAACTTTATAATGACACATCGTACCGAGATTAGAGTGTCAAGTACCACATTCAGAAACACTTCGCCTAATCCCGACTACTTTCAAAAGGCTCTAGTTGACGTTACACGGGTTTTTAAGATTGTTTTTTTTAAGGTTTAAGAGACAGGTTAACAAGATTTTTACATTACTTACGGTAGAAACACTCGTGATAACCCGACTAATCATCTCTGTGACCTCCGAAAATAGCCGTGGTAAGAGACCGAAGAGAGAGAACCATATTCTGAAACACTTCAGGCTGCACCTCCACTACTTTCAAAAGTCTATAGTTGAAGTTACACACGTTTTTAAAGGTGTTCTTACCATTCTAGTGACAAATTAACAACATTTCTACATTATTAACCGGAGAAACACTCGTGAGAACAAGCTAATCACATTTATGGCCTTCGACAATAGCCGTGGTAAGAGAGCAAAAGAGTTTCAGAATACGGACCTGAGAGAGGGGCGGAGGAAGCAGTAAGGCAGCAACGTGTCACCGCAATAGGAGAACCAAAGAGCAACCAAGCCAGGAGGGACGTACCGCGACACTTAAATCAACAAGACGGAGAGGCCGAAGAACACGATGATCCGAGACGAGACATACACGACGCAATCCCCATAAAATGAGTTACACAGACGACATGGCAAGTCAACGTCTCTAAAGCGCCTCAAAGACATGTTCCTCGGTGTCAATCTCGCGGGGGAAAAAAGGTGAAAGTGCCGGAAAAAACAGACTTAAACGCGCCAGTACAGTGACGACTCAATCCCGCCGCCACGCCTCGCCCCTGTCCGCTGAGTGCTCGCGAAAGATGAATCGTGGCGATCCTTCCTACTTTGCCACCAGCAGGATGAGAAAAATTGTAAGAACGAGGAAAAGAAGTTATCGTAGTGGAAGTTTTTTTTCTCTCTCTCTTACGTAAGTTGTAGTTGTTGTAATTGCTGTTATTGCCGCTGCAGTAGTAGTAGTAGTAGTAGTAGTAGTGGTAGTAGTAGTAGTAGCAGCAGTAGTAGTAGTAGTAGTAGTAGTAGTAGCAGCAGTAGCAGTGCATAATAGTAGTAGTAGTAGTAGTAGTAGTAGTAGTAGTAGTAGTAGTAGTAGTACTGCATAGTAGTAGTAGTAGTACTGCATGATAGTAATAGTAGTAGTAGTAATAGTAGTATAGTAGCAGAAGCAGCAGCAGTAGCAGCAGCAGCAGCAGCAGTAGCTATTGTTGTTGCTGTTATTGTTGTTTTTGTTTTGTATCCACCAATCTCCCTGGACACTAGACCCTCTTAATTAAGGAACGAAAGAGACTAAGTTGGATTAATCACAAAACTGGATTTCGGTTCACGCATCACTGAAGATCGCTTAAGATTTATTTGCCTAATGTTAATTACCTGTATAGTAGACTGAAAGAAAATAGTTATTTGACATTATGCGGATGTCAGAGATGATTAGTCGGGTTAATCATTCTTGCATGGCAAACTTTTCATCAAACTATAATGTCTAAAATGATCAATGGTGGCATCAAAAGGAAAGAAATGTCATCAAAGAAAGTGTACCTTTATCCTTGACTGTAAAAAGGGATTTTTATTTCACATCCGCAGAATCTTACTATCCTATCACTCCAAACAATAAGCCCGTGCTGTAAAATGCTTCGGGCATTCATTAAAACGGTTTTCGAAAGCCACAGAAATGGTAAGTCGAGTTCCTATGAGACGTTTATTCCCTGATATTGCAGAATCATGAAATCACTCCTGAAAACCTTAATAACTTCCACTAGTAGCGCCTGTTAAAAGTAATCGAAATAAGGTTCCCAAACGCTGAAGAATGCGGTACTACTTGTTGACTTCACGAAACGTATCCTTTCACCTTACTTATGAGATTCTTAACACTGCACTTTTTTTTCCCCTGGTCTGCCCGCCGTCCTTGTAAGCTGGCCGTCGGTTGCTGGGAAGTGAGGGTGTTTGATTAATGATGAGGTGTGTAGATCATAACTTGACAATGTGACCAAAGACAGGTTGTGCGGATGCAACACTTCTGGTCTGATCGCTCACACTGACCATCCCAAACACTGGATCTGTTTAGCAAGATTACATGCAGTCTGCTCGTCTGGTTAGTTTGGTTATTGTGTTTATGAGAGAGAGAGAGAGAGAGAGAGAGAGAGAGAGAGAGAGAGAGAGAGAGAGAGAGAGAGAGAGAGAGAGAGAGAGAGAGAGAGACTAATATACAGTTAGAGTAACAGAAATCTTATATTTCCACTACTTGAAGATAATCCCTTAAAAAATCTTCACTTCTCTGTCAAGTTCCTGCACGAGGAGACGAGGAGACGAGAGGGAGCAAAAGATGAGATTTCAAGAACTGTTCACAGGTGCACGGCAGGAGTCACAAGCTCACATGCAATACTTGTAATGACGATGTAAAATTTTCAGGTCTCATATAAACTTTGTACCTGGAACCAGCACACGTGGCCTTCCTTGTCGTGGCTCCTCTTCCCCGGCGCCCCGCCCGCACCGCTGACACATAACGACCCAGTGACAAATAGGTAAAGGAATGCTATTAACAGGCGTAACCCCATTTAATTACCTGTTTATTGGATCCACGCTCTGGCCATGCCTTGTTATGACTAAACGCGATTAAAAAGGGACACAAAAAAATCTGGAAACATCCACGAGAGGCAGCCCGTGCAGCATGTTTGGCTTATTTTTCAATTACTTTCGTCTGGCGGCGGGCGGGAAGCATTAGCGGTTCACTCTGGGCCTGCACTGCTTCAAGGGACAAGCAACTCCCGACACGCCGCCTTGCCTGAGCTTTAGACCGGCTGGGCGGGAGAAGCGTGACCTGAGACCCGGTTATGTTGTACTCATTGTGGGGATGAGCGTGTTTCCCATCGCCGCTGAGACAATGAAAATGTTAAGTATGTCCTGGTGGGGGTCTGGGCGCACTGCGGGAGTCTGCCGAGCGATCGGAACCCTCCTCTCCGCGGCGAGGCGGCATCCCGGCCGTCAATCGCGCCTGACCGGAGCGTAGCATGACGCGGGGATTTCCATTCAACTATAATCCGTTCCGATACTTTTTTTCCACGGCCGGGAGCGACGGGGGACACTGCCGGATTCACGACCCTATTATATTGCGCGTGTCTCAATGTGTAGGACTGACTTCCCCGCGTCCCGATGCGTGCAGTCATTTCCCATTGTATCCTACTTTCTTTAGCATTCTCCTCCTCCTCCTCCTCCTCCTCCTCCTCCTCTTACCCTCTACTTCGCTCCTCCTCCTCCTCCTCCTCCTCCTCCTCCTCCTCCTCCTCCTCCTCTTACCCTCTACTTCGGTCTCCCTTCACGCTTTTTCATCCTTTTCTCAAATTAGTAGTGAAGATCTCCACCCTCACTCTGCTCTCAAATTAGTAGTGAAGATCTATGAATAAGAGCAGTTCACTAAAGAAAGTAACTTCGTCATATGCCAGTATGTAATTTGTAACTTGATTTTCATAAGCTCAAATGTCCCGTTCTTCCTCTCCTTCCTCTCATCCTCTGTCTCCACTTCCTCCCTCTCTTGTTTCTTCATTTCGTTCTTACCTTCTCCTCCTCCCTCTCTTTCTTCATTTCGTTCCAGCCTTCTTCTCCTCCTATCTCCACTTCCGCCGTCTCTTCCTTCTTCTTTTCGTCCCTGCCTTATTCTCCTCCTCCTCTTCCTCCTTCGTCCCCTACGCCATGAAAGGTCAGGAGAAAGCTACACCTCATTCTCGTCTCCTGGCCAGTGTCGGCAGCTAAAATAATTGCCTTCCGCTCCTCTGCAATAAACCAGTGTACTTTTCTGTCGTTTCAGAATTCTATTGACCCTTCATCCACGTTTTCTTCACCTTCCTCATTTTCTGTTCTTTCTTCCCAGTCTTCTTCTTTATCCGCATTTCTTTATTGCAAATCTGGGAATATGAGACAGGAGATGAGTAGTGATGAATGCATACACTCACACACACACACACACACACACACACACACACACACACACCAAACAATACTCTTTATTTTATACGAGAGAAAAAAAAAATCAATCTAAAAAAAAAGCAGCATTAAGAAATTGAGCTACATGCGTCTCACAAAAAAAAAAAAAAGGAATGTAGAAAAAGCTAAATCCCTCCAAGTCTTAAATGACCACTAAGTTTACGAATGAGTTACTACCCGCTGCATCCACTTTCAGCAGTTTGTCACGTGACCCACAGCACTGGTAAATATAAGAGTGCTGGTTACATGTCCCCCGATGAGAGAAATGATGATAGTATATATATATATATATATATATATATATATATATATATATATATATATATATATATATATATATATATATATATATATATATATATATATATATATATATATATATATATATATATATATTTTTTTTTTTTTTTTTTTTTTTTTTTTCTGTGGACGATTTTACAGGTTAAATATAACAAAAAATAAATAAATAAAACAACTGGCCCTGAAAGGTCTTAATTGCTAGAGGACTCCTTTCGATGTCATGTGTTTTTTTTTTTTTTTTGTCTTTTTTTATTTGTACTCTAGACTCATACCAGATCATCCTATCAAGCCTGAGGAGAGCCATGACAGTCGAAGTGTCTAGCTAGTTCACCAGTACTACCCTAAGACTTTATGTTATTCCTGTACTGAGAGATTTAAGTGTCAAAGAGAAAATGGTAAATATTTTAAAACACACAATCATCTTTTCAGATACATAAGGGTACAATGATAAATAGTAATAACAAATTTTCCGTCAGACCACAATGCATCATCATAACAAAGTGGTGGCACAAAGCAGGCGTTTCCACACTTGGCTGCATTGCTATTTACCATTAGTGGGGGTAATTGGGTTTTTCCTGTTGTAAGGCATAGACAGACAGACAGACAGACAGAGACACACACACACACACACACACACACACACACACACACACACACACACACACAGAGAGATAGATAGGTAGATAAACAAATGGATAGAAAGATCATTTATTGGCCGTAGGGACGCATATATTTATAGATATATACATCAACTAATTCTAGTCCAATGTACAACTGTACGATAAAGACAATAACTAGTAAATATCCCTACGCTCCCCTCCACACACACATACACACACACACATTATCTTAATATACTAATTATGAAAGACTTCAGTAACTTTACGTAAACATCATTTTGAAATTTAAGTGAACTTAATAATGCAAATTACGAGATGTTAATAAGCCACAATAACAACGATCTGTCGAAAAATCAGGCTCTGATGAAAGGAGGAGGAAGACTGCGAGTGGAAAGAACAGAATGATAGTTGTGTTAAGAAGAGACAGAGAAGAAACTGGAAGAAAAACAAGACGCTAAGTGAAGAGAGAAAAGAAAAAGAAGGGAGTAAGAAAAGTAAAAATAAGAGAGAGAGAGAGAGAGAGAGAGAGAGAGGAGAGAGAGAGAGAGAGAGAGAGAGAGAGAGAGAGAGAGAGAGAGAGAGAGGAGCTGGAAAGAAGAAAAGAAATTAGAATAGCAGGATTAGGCGGAGGAAAAGAAAAAGAAGAGAAGCTACTGAAGAAAAGAAGATAAGACAGGATGGCAAATGGAGGGAGGAAACGGAGAATAGTAGCAGTCATAAGAGGAGGAGGAGGAGGAGCAGGAGGAGGAGGAGGAGGAGGAGGAGGAGGAGGAGGAGGAGGAGGAGGTAGCGGTGGAAGTGGTGTCAGTGGTGGTGGTGGTGGTGTTGGGCCAAACGAGATCACATCCCTTATATCCGATGCTCGTCACAATAAACGCTGACTAGACAGATTCTGAACCTATTCTACTCCTTTAGACATGGATGGTAACAGAAGAAAGCACCAGCGACTGTCATATGATAGAATGGGTTGAGGGGATACACGTCGTGGTGGTTCTCTCTCTCTCTCTCTCTCTCTCTCTCTCTCTCTCTCTCTCTCTCTCTCTCTCTCTCTCTCTCTCTCTCTCTCTCTCTGATGCACTCCTGGGACGTTCCAAGAAATTCTAATGGGTGCCCCAGTCGATTATCTCAGACCTCAATAGCGAGGGTCGGGGTTTCAAAGGTGTTATGAGGCGTGTGTCTGCTAAGCTTCTGTGACGGTGACGATTACTGTATAGCCGTGGCAGGTCCCGTGTCTTGGTGGATGGGTAGATGTGATGCGTTGGTGATTGTTGGTGGGGAAACGTGAGAGATTTGTTTGTTTGTGGTTGAATGTGTGTTTTTCTGTGTGTTGTGTGATTTTTGTGGTTTGGTGAGATTAAGTTTCGTTTGGATGCTTATTTGTGTGTGTGTTAACTCTCTCTCTCTCTCTCTCTCTCTCTCTCTCTCTCTCTCTCTCTCTCTCTCTCTCTCTCTCTCTCTCTCTGAGTCTCTCTCATTTTTCTTTCCTTATCCTTTCACACTTTCATAACATTTTTCATCCATCACATCACTCCCGCCTCCCTCCCTCCTTCCTTTCCTTCCCTCCCTCTCTTTTCACTTCCCATCCCCTCCTTCCTCTTATAATCCCCACCCCCCGTCACCCCGTCACCCATTAGCTCACTCCTCGACACCTGCGGTTAAATGGTCGTTACGATATCTGCGGCGTAACCGAGCGACGAACGGCTCTCTCACCTCAATGACTAATCACTTAGAGGGCGGGATTCGATCGCCTCTATAGATTTCGATCGCGTATTCAGCCAATGAGTTGCCAGCATGGTAGCTCAGGTGACGCGACGGGCTGACTGGTGCTTCAGTGTGATGGCTCATGTCATTTGTGAGGCGGGAGGTGATTAGTGTGATTTGAGGCGCCTCGTTGCGGTACGGAAAGAGGGGAGAGGGATAGAAGAGAGAGGAAATCATTAATCAAATATACTCTAGGAATTTCACAAGAGTATGATACCATAATTGTGTGTGTGTGTGTGTGTGTGAGAGAGAGAGAGAGAGAGAGAGAGAGAGAGAGAGAGAGAGAGAGAGAGAGAGAGAGAGAGAGAGAGAGAGAGAGAGAGAGAGAGAGAATGTGTGTGTGTGTGTGTGTGTGTGTGTGTGTGTGTGTGTGTGTGTGTGTGTGTGTGTGTGTGTGTGTGTGTGTGTGTGTGTGTGTGTGTGTGTGTGTGTGTGTGAATAGGCGTGTGTCACGAAACATTTTGAAGTTCGTTATCGGCAAAAGACAGGTGTTCCATCACTGCTGCGGCGGCCGTGCATCCTGTCCCTGCCACTGAGGCCCAAATAGATGTTGTACCTTCCCTCCTCCCTCCTCCCTCGGCCTCTCATACGCCTTACCACAGTGGGGAAAAATTACACTCATGAAATAACAAACATCACATGATATCCACACTTGTAAAACGACACGACGCGAATGTAAGGAAGCGACAGTGTGAAATTAAACCTTTAGCTCTGAAACTCTTCTTGTATTTCTTTGTAATAATTTAATCATACAGCATCAGGACACCAGGTGGGTCTACGGTGAAGTGCTTGCCTCGTGGTCGTTAGGGTCACCGCTTCGTGTTTATGATTGTAATGCATTGAAAAAAAAAAAAAAAAAACAGATCGTTATCTTATCCATGTACTATCAAGCGGTAGTCGAGAAAAATGATAATTAAAAATGGTTCAGGAATGAATTATTTGGGATAAAATGAGTGAGAAAGAAACAGGTTTTCTATCACCACCACCACCACCACCAGCACACAAACACTAATATCTACCGTCATTGACATTACATTCCTCACTTTGTCAATACGTACATACCACTATCATCACCATCTCTGCCCATCCACCACCATTATCATTACCAAAAATCACCATCCATAACAACCGGACTCGCGTTCACAGCACCACTTCAGTCATCATCATCAACATCATCACCATCACCATCATCACCACCAGTCCAGTCTCCACTAGCGCCCTCCGTCAGTTATTACCCTCCATTGAGTTCATTCCCACAACCAACTCGCTGTTATCATCACAACCATCGCCATTTGCATCCCCGAATCACCCCCACCACTACGTTCATCACTAGTCTTATCTGTTATCATTTGTCATCACTGTCACTACCCCTAATCACCACCAGTACCACCACCACTGCCTCCCCTCCGCATCATTATCACCCTCACAACCATCCCTCTCCCTCACCTCTCTCTCCTCTCCCCCCTAACTGCCCTACAATAATTACTGCCACTCATCATCCCCATCTACATTATGATTACCAAGTACTATTATTATCAAAGTATCTGCACTTGAATAAAAAAAAAGTCAGATTAAGATCACTAGAATCTTTGACAAATAATTTTAACAGGGAAATAATAATAATAACAAAGGTAATAAATAATAAAGGTTGAATTTCGGATTCATGTTTTATCCTTCATTTCACATATACCTATAGCGTATACAATCAATCTCAAAAAAAGAAAAAAATATTACGCTGATTTTTTTTTTTTATACTTTGTATTTGAACCAAAAAAAAAAAAAAAAAAGGCTAAGAAAGCCACTCAAGAGCATTTCCTAAGAGTTCAAGAACGTTTTGGAGGTTTACATCTAAAACGGCAGAGTCCACCAGCACTATTACATTCCACTATCATCACAACTACAACGATTATCACTGCAAACACCACCACTACCACCACCACCACCACCTCTCTGGCTGCTGCACCATCACGTCCTGCAGGTTCTTGCCAATTACGCATCACTGTTCTCATCCAAACAGGGAGAAAAAAAAAAGACAAAATTCTTCAGAACAATGATTCGTGAACCTCACAAAAGAAAGCACAGCAGGTGTGCTGTAGGTACTGTACACCCCAACACTCACCAAGACAGGCTGGGCATCGCAGGTTTCAGGGACTCCTCCATGAAATCAATAACTGGACACGAAGAAAATTCCCTACTAATAAATTGTCCCCCCGAACAATTTCATTTGTCTAAACCCTGATTGCATGTGAGGCTTCCTTTCGTCTGGCTCACCATGGCCGCGGGTTGGCCGGCGGGGAGAGAGTTATGTTTGTATATTATACTGCTCGCTGTCTCAGGCGCGCGTGTGCAGTAGCTGTGAGAGAGAGAGAGAGAGAGAGAGAGAGAAACGCGCACACAGGTGTGTGTGTATGTGTGTGTATATATATATATATATATATATATATATATATATATATATATATATATATATATATATATATATATATATATATATATATATATATATATATATATATATATATATATATATATATATATATATACACACACACACACACACACACACACACACACACACACACACACACACAAAAGTTGTCATGACGCACGGAGGTGGCGGCCTGGCTGGCTGCAAAGTTGCAAAACTAAGTGTGGCGTGACGGCGATGCTTCACTGCCACATCTCCCTGCACGCGAGGTCTGACCCCGGTAGTCAGATGGTAGTGTTTCCAAGACTCATCATAAAATTCGCTATGTCTGTTATTCATGCGTGCTTTCGACCAATGTTCTGACAGTTTAAATTGCAGGAAGCACATCACTGTAATGAGCTCTTAATATCTGGTATTTCAGGCCGCAGCCGACCAACAATAATCTCGAGTGAGTCAAACGCGAGATGTACAATATTTGCGATAACGCTTGAGAAAGCGCTTCGTGGTTGTATCTGGCGAGACGAAAACATAATATGAAAACTAAAGCAGTTATAGTTTGTGTGTTAAAATAATGAAATCTGTAAAGGAAATTCCAATATTCTACGAACCGTTCTGAAGAAGTGAGAACAGGTGAGAAAAAACAAGTGGCGGCCACAAGGCTGTAACAGGAGCGGACAACGTCGCCCGCAGTGGTGGTGTGAAGTGTGAACATCGCGCCGCGCAGCATAATGATCACTGTGCAGGGAAGGAGCCTTGTCCAATAGCAGGGTAAGAAAGGCAGGAGTAATAAAGCAGGAGGACTGGCACAGGAGGGGAGAAGTAACAACCCAAGTGGGCAGTAGCGGCCATAATTAACCTCGCTCGCTCTCCCCCTCCCCCTGCAACTGCAACTACACCTTTTGAAGGACACTTAATTTTGCGATGGTTTCTAAAGTCCCGTTAATTTTCCTCAGGTGTAGTTTGGTTAAGGAACTGAATTGGATCATCACTCACCGCTGCCATCTGTCTGTTGCGAGTCCCAGGCAGCGGTGCAGCATATAAATAATGGCATT
The DNA here is from genome assembly GCF_035594125.1 of Scylla paramamosain. NCBI lineage: Eukaryota > Metazoa > Arthropoda > Malacostraca > Decapoda > Portunidae > Scylla > Scylla paramamosain. The sequence goes on from NC_087152.1 coordinate 8,415,129, forward strand.
ATATTAGGTATTCACCAACTGGCGGCCAGGGTGCGCCGCTCGCCGGCCATGCTCAAGGCACTGCGGCGTCCTGATCTGTTGCAAGGAACTTCGGTCGCAGGACCTGCATGGAACATGGCTGCACCACACCCTCCGGCCACGTGCAGCCAGCCACCGCACCAACACTCTGTCCTGGGTGACGTGAGGAGTAATATTCATACAAGACTGGGAATTCAAGAGGCCAGAGTTGCCTTGACGTCTGAGTGCGAGGCATCGGACGTGACCAGTTGCGGTTCCATTTGGCATTTACACACACACACCGACCCAACCGGCCATCATCGGAGGCGTTAAAATGTACACGTCATTCATTTGATTCACAACTGGAAAGAGGCAGCGGGAAGCTAGTTGTTTACCAGCATCAATGCCGCCATTACGGACCCCATTACTACACCAGGGAAAAATGTGGATTCCAATCTTTTTCCATGGGATTTACGATATCGGAGACAGAGGGAGGATCGACAGGATAGTGTCTTTCAGGGGAGGGTCTGCTTTATGGTCCACGCTCGACTCACCACTAATTGGGTACACTGGAAAGTTTATGCGTGCCACATTCGCACTACCTGTGTTGTTCGCGGTCGTCCCCGTTCCTCCAACACCGTTCGTTTGTTTTAACTATTTTTTCTAACTTGTTATGTCACTGAGCTCCAAAACCCTTTAGCATTAAGATCCATTGCACGTTTCTCACAGAAGGGAGAAACCAACATACTTATATTTTTCGTTCTTCCAAGCTATCATCAAAAGCCACTTTGCCAGGAAGGACAGCGGCCGCCACCGAGCCTTCTTTTGGCGAGCAGACCGACGAGGTGTGTTGTCATGTCGCCACGGCAAACATTTATGCAGATGTTTTAGTGCTCGAGACGGCAGTCCACCCTTCCTCGCGTCTCCGGAGGAAGGCATCTGAACGCGAACTCACGTCATACTCATCGTTTTCTCTCACATGCCAACCTTGAGCGAGGAGGAAAGATGCGGCCAGAAAACCGCCACGCCGCCAAGGACATGCAGAGCCATTCACACTCCCTGACGTTAGACTGGAGGAAAGAAACTTAACTCTAAATACAACACTGAGTCGAGAACTGCCAAGAGAAACGGCAGATGAACCCAAGACGAAACTAAACCACACGTATTGTTTTAGATGGTGATGGCGGTGGTAGTGATAGTGGTGGTGACAGTGAAGACAGTAGTATGTATGTGTGGGGAGGAAGGCCACCGTGATGGTCGTGGTGGCAGTGATGGACGCAAAACACGGCGATTGCATATGTAGGCAGAGTGCAGGTTGTGGTGATGAGGACACCAGTCACCGCCGCCATCCCACCACAAACAAACAAACAAACAAACAAACACACACTCACACACACACACACACACACACACACACACACACACACACACACACACACACTATTCCCGTCAATATATGGTAATGCAAATGTGTAAATCTAATCACTTGCATGTATCTGACAAAAGTGTACTGGAAGGCAATGATTTATTACACAAACATGAGTACACGAGAACACGTGAGCAAATACATGCGACTAAACACACACCTACACATCCTCACCCACCCCCACACCCACACACACGCACACACACACACACACACACACACACACACACACTATCTGGGTTGCATATCATTTGCAGCGTACAAACTCAACGATTCCATTACCTACACCACAAAAATATTACGAGACACAGGTTAGCAAAGTGCAAAAACGTACTTTTATTGAAGATACTTCACTTACAAGCTCAATCATTCTTTCCCATTCATATTTATGGGACCAATTGGAGACACACACACACACACACACACACATAGAGAGAGAGAGAGAGAGAGAGAGAGAGAGAGAGAGAGAGAGAGAGAGAGAGAGAGAGAGAGAGAGAGAGAGAGAGAGAGAGAGCAAACACATATTCAGCTGTACATACTAAGTTAATGTATTATTTCAATTAGAGTTTTCAGTTATTTTTATGGGTGGTTATTATAGGTATTGCTGTCTGTTACGGCAGCAAAATATCAGCCTGAGACGCTGAGGCGGACAGAGGTGGGGAGCAATAGTTTCCTGAGTAGTCGAAACAAATGAGGAACAAGAGACAGAATGAGAAAACAAAGGAGACAAAAGACGGGAGAAGGAGAGAAAGGGTGAGTGAGGGAGGGAGGGAGGGAGAAGGTGGGTGAGGAGCTAAGGGAGGGAAGGAGGGAGAAAGAGAGCAACAAATAGGAGGAGGAGGTTAGAAAAAGCTTCCTTGGGTAACACTGAGTCCATGACTTCTGAGGTGAAGGAAGCCGCTTACTTGCCTTTGTGACATTAGCATTTTTCTCTCGCCACTTCTCCTCCTCCTTCATCTCTACCTCTCAAGCCGCTCCTCCCCTCAAAGTCGTGTCCTCCTGCCCCCTACAGTCTGCAAAATATCACCAGCTGTCTGTACTCCAACAGCTGTGCTCTCCTTCCCTTCAGTGGAGGCTTCCTGCTGCCAGCTGCGCGTCGTGACCTACCCTCGCCTCTCTTTTCCGAGCTAAATGAAGATGAATTGTTCTCCTCCAAACTCTGTCAGTCACGTCTGGGCGGCGAGCCACAAGCAGAGGCCCTTATCAGTAGCCATCCCGCTCTGACTCTTGCTCGGGCTTATCAGCGACGTATGGATCACTCTCTCCGCCCGCCTGCCCTCCAAACGCCATTACTCACACACGCATTCCTCGCTCGATAGCACGACCTCAAAGATGAAAAACCAGCGTCTATACGTATGCATATAATGATGCAATTTAAATAGCTCTGATATTATAAATTTATATATGGATGAAACAAAATAATACACGAGGCGTCAGACTTCACCACAGCGATGATCCGGCAGGGTGAGGAAAAATGCATTATAATATGTTGCAGTCCAAGTAGGGCCGGGCAGCGATACAGAGTGAGAATGTTGTATCGCTAACTACCGCCACCTGTGACCTTCTACACGGGAAGGGCCTCGCACATCCACAACACGTCCCTCTTAACACTAATACACCCTCGCTCTTTGTCACTGGTTGATGTATGCGTGACGTCAGCTGCTCCAGCCCCCACCCCGCCATCCCTCCCCCCCCCGCGGCACTCGCGTTTCTTTTTCTCTGTGAAGCCTCTAAGCCAGGCGGGGTGAAGAGTGGTTTTCCTTCACGCCCGCGGCGTCCTCGATCACGGCCCTGGCCACAAACGGATTTACAAGTGAATGGCTTCCAGTAGCTTTGTACCCATCTGTCCGCCGACCACAGTTTACAAGCCTTTTGCATCTCAAAGGATCCTCGAAGTAATAAAATGAAACGTTGTATCGGAGGAGCCGCTCAATGGGCGGCATGAGTTCTGTTGCGTTCCATATTCATCAGAGGCCGAGTGTTACCGCACGAGGTTAAGTGCTCCAGTTGGCGGGGGAGGAGTGGGCGCAGAGGGGAAGGTTGTGGATGGGGAGAGTGGGGAAACCCATACGCTACCAGACCTATTGTTTTTCGATGTGATAAATTCCGGGGCACCGTGCAGGCAACGAGTAATGTAGTCCAATGAACGTCAGGAATCTCAGGAATCTTGCCCTTTAAATTTCGTCACCAGCCTGAGATGGCCATAGAACGACAGGAGGGGCTAGGGATGGCCTCTGCGAGTCCCGTCTACTGGGTTAAGAGTGTTTCCAGAGTGCCTATAGTGAGGCGGTGTTTAATCACATGACGTACCACCAGATGAGTATGAAACGAGTGAAGCCGAGGAGTTTGAATGGAAGTGCCAACTCTGCACAGCCGCCCATGAATGAAGACTGTCAAAGAGATATATTGAAATTAACAGGGAATACTTAAGGCTATCACAATCCAGAGTCTTGTGTGTTTAGTGAACGCCTGGATGCTGACCGATATACAGCGTACGTTCACTTACCTACCAACTGATGGTGCTATTCTGTTACCGTTACGCCTGTCATTGCAGCACAGTCACAAGTAGAATTAATCAAGCTTTTAAGTATCAGTATGCTAGGATGTTGTGTGACAGAATCCCAAGAGTAATATTTGTAACAAGACCATTAATACGAAGGGATTAGTTATGTGGCTGTGTGGTATAAATTCGTCGAAGAAACTAAATAACTTACAAGGAATGATGGCGTACACATTTAAGAGAACACAACACAGAGTATAGAAATTCGACAACGGAAATAGAAAAAAAAAACTAACAAAATTTTGTTCTCTTGCAAATAGAATGTGAAAAGAAAAGAAAGGCACTTCCACTGAAATATCTTTCAGATATTTCAGTAAATATGATATGATACTTCAATTGAAAATCACTTACAAGTAGTAAAAAAAGAAAAAGAAAGAAAGAAAGAAGGAGGGGCACTTCCAATGAAAATTCTTCTCTCTCGAGTACGAGGAAAGGCGCGGTGAATCCCTCGCCAAGCCACGTGGCGGAGACTCAAAGTGTTCAGGGGCAGCCAGCAGCATTCTCCGGGAGGCACCTCCACGAGTGAGGTCAGGAGAGAATTCAATGAAGGTCAGCGGTGGAAGCGGTAAGAGGTCACCATGAGGGGCCGCCTGGAGTCACCTGTGCCCTCTGCCTGTATATGGCGGGAGGAGCAGCCATTGCCTACACATGAAAAGGTGAGCCCGCCTAATGAAGGTAAGGGAGGTGAGAGGAAGTAAAAGCAACACACCGAGGGTACACAAAGCACGCGGCTTCTTCTCACAAGGAGGAGCACCACAAAAGGGAACAGTCGGCAGCCGCCCAGAGAAAGACTCACGCATAATTATCGGGATCGTTCACCCAGATATCAGCACCAAGACCAAAAAAAAAAAAAAAACACCGCTAATATTCATCATCATTACCTCCGGTCCGTGTTCTTCGCATCCTGCTCGTCACACTTTCCTCGTCACACCCTCTTACTTACATGCTTTCGACGCCTCTTAATAAGCAAATCAGTTGTGCTACTCGTGCATAAACTCACACAATAAGCTGCTACGACTATCAGGGAGGAGGAAGCTGGAGAAGCCCGGCGCCAGGATGAGGAGGAGGAAGGAGGAGGTTCGGGTAGGTAGTCCCAATTAGCAATGCATCAGATACGTGACCAGTAATCTCGCTTGTCTTGCCTCCGAAAGAGTTATGTTCGTGTCAGATCCGAATAATAGGCAGCAAGGTGTATCTAGCAATGTTTGGTTATGCAAAATACGCCGTAAATTGATACGCCCCAGTGAGGCAGCTGGCTCTCCTTCTCCTGGCGTTCTCTTGGGCGAAAATCCCACAGAGAAGCGAAGAAATGTTGATCCTTAGCGTGGATTGTGGCTCAGGTTCCTCATCCGCGGACCGCTCCGAGTCGTGAGTGAATGGGGAACAGCGTTATTATACATGTACCTGGCTGAGGACTTATTAGGGTCGGCGGGCGGGGGAGAGCGGGCACCCCACCGCGGCCTCAGATGTTATCCTGATAATGACTCTAAAAAGTTGTTATTCGTGCAAGACAGTTCAGCCCTACAATGGTGGCAAGAATGGAAGAATTTCTCTTTGGCCCTAAAAAGAAAAGAAAAAAAATCTTGACAGGTTTTGATGTGTTAATGTTTCGGTATATTTTCAAGCACAAAATCGAATCTTTTTTCTTCTTTTTGTGTGTGTTGACTCTAATTCGATCAAATACTTTAATAGCCGCGACGGAGGTCATTAATAAGTTGTGGTTTTTCCTTCCAGTTTCCAGCCACCGGATCCACGGAAACCGGTTCCTGCGTGGATGGATAATAAAAACAAATTATCCGGTGTACTTGATGCTACAGAAGCTGGGAGAGAGTGGCCCGGGCGGGGTAGGGAGGTACGGGAGGCGCTGTGGGGTGAGACTAGGTGGGGCGGGGAGGGGTAGGACCACTTCTATTTGTTGCACGAGTCGAGGGAGGAAATTAACCCTCTTCGATGTGACGATTTGCCTCCTTTTTTTTCCCCACCTCCCTTTGTACCACCGCCTCACAAAACCCCTTCCACACAGGAGGAACAAAACGCTGCTGCTGTGGTCTTGTCGCCCCTCACGAGGCTGCCTGCGATAAACTACGTACAGTATCTAATTTCGGGAAGGATGGAGGCGTATGAATAGATCAACACGATGTGAGGAAAGTGCGTTTACAGCGTGTACACGAAAATAAAGAAGGAAAAGAGAGAGAGAGAGAGAGAAAAAAAAAAACGCTTTCACCACTAACACCACCACAACAACGCAGTCACAACCATTAGCGTCCCCACTAAAACCACCACAATCATTAAAACTAAAAACAGCAGTAGCACAGCCACCACCACCACCACCACCACCACTAGCAACAACAACAATGACAATAACAGCAGCATCAGCCACCACCACAACAATAAAGTGAACCACACACAACTATTCCCCCCAAACCCTGATAACCCCCTACCAACTCCACACCCCTTCATCCCACCCATCCCTTCCCCGCACCACCACCGCACTCTCCTCGCTCTCTGACACATAAACAATCCCACAACACAATCGCAGTAATTACAGGCGAGGAGGACGGTCTCCCTCGCAGGAAGCCCTCAGCGGGTCCGCCTCGTTGCCCCGGCGGCTTGGGGGACAACATCAATCACCTTCTGCGGGCACAATGCGGTGGATGGCCTGCAGCGCGGCTCGTCTGTCTGCCTCTCCACCGCGTCACACAGCACCCGTGGCACACTGATAAGGTATAAAGGACACGAACACTCTTTGTCGCGGCCGAGACGTGGAAGGAAGTGTACGGATGAGAGGGACTGGTTCAGGTGATTGTGCTCTGCTTACTTTGTCTACAGGAGGTGGAGGAGTGTACGGCTAAGAGTGTGGAGGAGGTGGAAGAGATCTGCGGTCGAGAGGGATGAATTTGGTGGATGCACTTTAGTTACTGACGGTTTGCTTGTGGAGGAGGTGGAGGAGGTGGAAGAGCAGTGTTTGGATTAGAAGGACGAGTCAGGTGGATGAGGTGGAAGAGTGTATGGCTGATAGGAGATGGGTTACAGTAGGTAGATGCGTTTTGCTTATTGACGAGGTGTGGAAGAGGTGGAGAGTACGGCGAAGAAGGATGACTTAGGTGGATGCGTTCTGCTTACTGTGCGGAAAAAAAGTGGTAGAGTATGGGTAAAAGGGTTGAGTTTCTGTGTGCTCTACTTACTTTATGTGGAGGAAGTGGAAGAAGAAATGAGGGGTACTGATGATGGAAAAGGACGAGCACTTGTAAGGAGAGTAAAATTCAAACGAAGAGATATGAGGCAAAACAACAGGTTCTCGAAAACTGGAAGCAAATATAAGAAAACGTTTACAAAAATATGAAGATGACAAGGAAGGAAGTGAGGAGTGGAGAGGAGAGGAGGAAATCATATTTTTAGTGAGTAATGTGAGAATAACAGTAAATGGAGTAAATCAAAAAGAAATAAAAAATTACTGAGAGAGAGAGAGAGAGAGAGAGAGAGAGAGAGAGAGAGAGAGAGAGAGAGAGAGAGAGAGAGAGAGAGAGAGACGAGCAAACACACACACACACACACACACACACACACACGTGGAAATGGAGACACATACAGATACATAATTTAACAGACTGACTATAATACAGATAATCGAATCTAGAAGACATCGAAGGAGAGAGAGAGAGAGAGAGAGAGAGAGAGAGAGAGAGAGAGAGAGAGAGAGAGAGAGAGAGAGAGAGAGAGAGAGAGAGAGAGAGAGAGAAATAATGGACATTGATATAAACAGACAAAAGAGAAAGAGTCTGAGAGGTTCAGAGATAAAGACAGAGGAAAATAAGGTAAGAGGCAGGCAGGCAGACATAAGGACAAAGAAAGGAAACACGAGACAAGGGAAAACAGGAAATCATGCAGTCAAACAGGTAGAACCAACAAGGAAACGACAAAAAAGTTAACACAAAAATGCAGACCAACTGGATGACAGGTACAAACAAAATGACAAAATGAGGAGACGAACAGAAACAAGGAATAATGGATAAAAAGTGGCAATGGTAATGATAATGCTAATGAAGGAACTCGAATAAGGGAACAAATGCTTAGGTAGACTAAACATACGCACTAAAACCAGAAAGCCAGAAACAGGAAATGCAATATCGAAATGCATAAAAAAAAAAAAAAAATGACAGAACCACGAAAGAAGAAAACAAAAAAACAAACAGGAAGAATATAAAAGAAATCCAAGTGACACGAACAAAGAATATATAAACATACTGCAAAACAACACACAACACGATGGGAGAGAGAGAGAGAGAGAGAGAGAGAGAGAGAGAGAGAGAGAGAGAGAGAGAGAGAGAGAGAGAGAGAGAGAGAGAGAGAGAGAGGAAAGTAAGAAATAGACACGGAAAAAAAAGCAGGTACATCATAAACAAGAGCGTCGAAGCGTTGTGGTGGTGGTGGTGGTGGCTGTGGTGATGGTGGTAGTGGTGGTGGTGCAGACAAGGGCCGTGTCAGGAAGGCAGCCAGTCAGCGGATCCCGTCGAGCCATTGTTCCCGCGAGATGTAATTACCTGGTTCTGATTGGTCATTACTGGGCGCCATTGATTTTCATTGGCTGTAATAACGACGAGTCATCGCCTTGTCATACTTCATTAACGGCGCGGGGTTAATGTATTGACAGGTTAGGACTACACGAGGGGGTGTGGTTAACGCTCTCTCTCTCTCTCTCTCTCTCTCTCTCTCTCTCTCTCTCTCTCTCTCTCTCTCTCTTGAATGTTTCTTTTTCCTTCGCTTTTTCTACCTTGCATCACTTAAAAGTTATCCCTTTCCTTCCTACCATTCATTCATAATCAGTACGTACAATCTAAACAGTCCTATACACATAATGTTTCTCCAGAGGGAAATGTAAAGCCAAAGTCCTTCAGTTCCTGCATCCATCCAATAATATAAATTCATGCAGACGTCACCTGCGCGAAACTCGCCACTCGTTTTCCTCCCCCGCCGTGCAGGAGACCCACCACATCTGACGAGGCTCATAGCGCCGCCCAGCGTGACTCCTGAACCCTGACCCTCCTTGTACTAACCGTCCCGCGCCCATTTGCACCAGTGATAAGTAATTGTTGAATACACGGTTGTGCTGATATACTTTAAGATCACTTTAAGATTGTAAGATGCACTAAGATCACTTTAAGAACACAAGAACATCAAAACATAAGAAGATACATTTTAAGATCACTGTGAGAACATAAGAACATAAAAAAAAACAAAAAGATGCACTTTAAGATAGCCTTCAGAATATATGGCGCACACCAAGAACACAAGACACAAGATACGTTTTATATAACAAACTAAAAAAAAAAAAAACAGAAGCTACATTTTAAGATCACTTCAAGAACATTAGTTACACTACAAGATCACTTTCAGACCATATGAACCTAAAAAAAAATAACGAACGTGCAAGAAGTCATCAGCCTCAGACGTGGCAAAACAGATGTACAGACTTCATAATGCACGGAAGCTGTGGGACATTCAACATGCAAAATAGTACACGTATTTGTTCTCTTCCACGGCTATGCTATAAATTTGCTACCTACTTTCGTATTGGTTTACCTCGTTGTGAGAGAGAGAGAGAGAGAGAGAGAGAGAGAGAGAGAGAGAGAGAGAGAGAGAGAGAGAGAGAGAGAGAGAGGGGGGGGGGAAGGGAAGGTGGAGGAACGAAACTCGAGCTGATATTGCACGCCACGCCACGTCAGTGAATTATTATCGTGGAACGCTACGGCACCTGCAACACCTGTATTAGAATTGGGAGAGAGAGAGAGAGAGAGAGAGAGAGAGAGAGAGAGAGAGAGAGAGAGAGAGAGAGAGAGAGAGAGAGAGAGAGAGAGTCAGCAATGCATTTTAGTGTTGCAGAAAAGAAACATAGAACAAAACATTACCGCACCGTATTCCTCACTTTTACCAGAAGAGAAAATACACACAATAAATGTAGATAAATAAGTTAATTAGTAAATAAATGATTACCCAGCTATTACCCCGCGTTAATCTCAGCGACCACCAGTACTTCAGTCCACCACTTTAAAAGCTCAAACCCACAACTGTCACTACTCAAATGCCTCATCACAGCTGTCCAAAGCCACAACCAGTACCCAATGCCACCATCATCCCCAACACCACCCAAAACCACAACCTTCACTACCCAGAGTCCGTACCACCAATATCCAAAGGTACCACTACAGCCGCTACCCAAAGAGACCATCACCACCAACACCACCACCACTACCAAAACCAACACAATGTAGGACTGAAGCAGGCTTCGTCAACTTATTGTAGACACAGGCATAATAGACTTGTCCACACTCATGTATCACAACAGCACCCCAATACAAAACAGACACACTTGATTAATTTCCTTCCCTTGCATGCTCGGCTCCCACGCAACCCGCCCCGCCCCCTCCCGCCCCGTTCCCACGCCACCATCTAACTTAAATATTCGTGTTTTGCACCCACTCAGAGTCAAAATCGGTTGGTAAATCCAATCACACCTTGCCTATAGTATGATTTACAAAATTTCTCTAAACTGACGCATTCATCTCGTATTTATAATATTTTTCTTTTGATAATAAATATTTTACGAACATTTACTGACCTCTTTATCTAATGTGAAAAATTGCGCTATATCTGCCCCTCATCGCCTTCCCGCCAGGAAACCTCACGCAATCTACCCAAATATTATCAACAAGTCTCATGTAATCCCCTTAAGAATTATTGCCTGACATCACGTAATATCCTCCTCGCAGCCACATCAACGTTTTCCTCCCAGAATTACCTTCATCGCTGGGAAGCTCACATCATACACCACTACTTAACCTAACTTTGTTACGACACGCGACGGAGACTTGCGTAAACCTTATCCAGATCAAAATTACCTAATAACCTACAATGATATCCTTTTGACGCTTTCACCCGTTCTGGATTTCTCGACAATAAACGTTCTGCAACCGTTGGGAAAACCGCTGAATTAGTGCTCTTCCTGTGACGATAAAGACTTACGTGACGTTGAATAAAACTTTCCTTCACAAATTCAACAAATAAAGATTTTTAAGCACATAATAGGTGCAGCGTTAATAGTAAGCAAAGGAAACTGACACTACGCACTTTGTTCCTTTCAGTAATGCATTCATATCAGAGAAGAAAAAAGAACATAAAACAAGGGAAACTTCAAGAAGCCGTTAGGAGTACACGTATTAAACAAACCTACCTACTTTCACTTGTCCTCATCCATAATCTTTTATTTAATTTTATTTTTAATCCTAATTCCGGAAAGTATTACATTCTGCCAAGGACAGCACAAGGCAACCTAGCCAGCGCTTAGAGACAAGATGGCCAACTCACCAAGGACGCCTGAGTTGAGGAAGACGCCTAGGTCCTCAGTCACGATCACGCCAACCAGATCTCACCGTACAGGGAAGCACGCTTGTCTACCACCCTCCAGTTAGGCAGCACGAGCCACCTGTATGTCCGTGAATCACACACTCAGATAAGACAACCACACTTATCGGCGAGGCGGACACACTCGGTCTGAGGATGGGCAATGACTCTAAACTATGGCTTCGAACCAATGAACTTTGAAGATTGGCTGGCTCAAAGATTTCATTGGTATAGAATCAATCCCTTCAATATCATTACTTGTATTTCTCTTTCTTACAGCATTTATATTTCCCAATGTATTAACCAAGTATAGTATTCGTTGTATTACTTTCATTAATCCATCAACACATCTGTTTTATACAGGCTGCAAATATATCCCCCTTGTCAGTTTTTAAATCGCACTAACACTGGCATATATTTGCGTGTTATGTTTGTGTAAAGAATGTATGCATGATACTACTCAGGAAATCTTTACGCACTAGTGCATATTTCCTGAGAATAGAGACATTACATTCACTGTCGCTATCAATGACTCGAATCCCATACTCGAAGCAGGGAGAGCAGAGAGGAACTGACATGCCAAAAGTCGCCTTATGGATTGATACGAGGCTGCTTTGTGTAGAAAATCTTTGGTTTGACAGAGTCGCATCCTCTTAGTCAGTGTTTAGCAGACCCAAGTACCGAATGAAAGTGTTCAGGTATACTCGCCATGCAGAGAATCGTAGGAAAAATGGTCCTGTGAAAAATTAAGTGACTCTCGTTCGTCCTTGCCTTCTCCCTCCGCTACCCATCCCACCCTTGCTCCCCGCCCATGTCCCCCCCTTAACATGACCGCCCCTCCCCACCCCGTTCTTAGCCTTCCGTCCACCCGAGACGTTCACTTCTATGCTCCCTCCTCCGCCTACCAAAGCAGCCCTACCTCACCTTCCATCACAAGGAAACCGCCCTATCCTTCCCTCCCACCCTCCTCCAAACCATTACCTTTGTCATATCCACGATCTCTTATGTAAATATATCTATGTTAAGTGAGGCTGCGGAACAGTGGCCATGACGCACTCGGGGTGTTAGAAGCGGGTGTTACTGGATGTCGTCACCTTGGTGATGTGATCGCTTCCTACTCACCTTGCTGGGAATCTAAATGATGAGTAGTTTTCATGAACATGTGTGTGTGTGTGTGTGTGTGTGTGTGTGTGTGTGTGTGTGTGTGTGTGTTGTAATACCAGTTTACTTACCGATTCTCCGCATCAGTGAATAATACTGACGTTATCGAAGTATTTCTTCACTACAGAAGCCACGTTGTCTGTTATAATAATGAAGACAAGATGCGCAGCGCCAAATATACGTACACCAGTGAGAAGAGCAGCACCTCACGATATAGTAAGGCTGCACCACCACACAGCATACGGCCTGACCCTGCTTGTAGTTAAGTGCACAATAAATAAATAAATAAATAAATAAATAAATAAACAGATAAATAGAAACGCAAACTCAACAACGGCAAAAAAAAACCGATGAATTTACTCGACAAGGATAAAGACTTAAGCACACACCACGCTAACACTGTAGTCTTGTTTTAATTCAGCTCTACTTAGATACTCGGCGCCTATTGCAGAGCCTGTGTGACGGGAGTGCTGCGTCGGACCACCTCGGCGAGTAGTTCTCGAAGGCGCCGCATTGCAACACCCCCGCCCTCCATCGACGAGTGACGTGTACATTGGTTTCGTAGTGAGATTCGTAGTACAGAGGACGCACATACAATGCAGGCGTGTTTTGTAGCAGCATGAGAACGTAGACCTTTGTTTAAGTCCACTCTCTCTGTTTTCACCGGACTCCTCGCCGAGACAATTACTCCGAGGGAATAATAATAATAATGGTATGCTTTAAGCTTCTTCTTTGGGAATGAGTAAAGCTTAAAAGTGTGAGTGATAATACGTTTTCATGCCGCTACAAATCACGTCTTGTCCTAACATGCCACAGGAGGCACAAGTAATTCATCAGGAGAGTGCAGGTATACTATTTAGTGCTTGAGTCACGAAGAATAAAATAAATGAAACGCATCAACTCTTTTCATCTTATTTCACTTAATCAATTAAATCTTGAAGATACTAAAACATAACTATACTTACTCGCCTCTTTTGCAACACTTCTTATCAGTCGCCATCTACTAAGTCAATCTTACATCATTCATTAATGCCTGTTTATTCACTAGTTTAACATTTCTTCCTCCACAAGTCATCTGCCTCGCAGCTTCTCGCCTCACCTGTCACAAACATATCAACATGACGGTAAATCAACAAGAAATCTGGACAAAGCAGGACGGTTCTGGTCACGAGAGCAAAATCAAAGAGGTGCACAGCTTATCCTTATCTTTGTATTCACCTGTCGTGACAACTCACAGACCTTTCTCACAAAAAATATACAGTAAAGAAAACATAACAATGAACGACACTACACGAAAACGTGGATCACTCGTGAGGTTTTCCTTTGCCAAGCCGACCTATAGCTGGGTATGCACCGGGTTTATATTACTCAAGGGTCTATACAGGTAAGAGGTTACTCGAGGGTCAGTCAGTCACTACGAGGCAACTCCCGTCACGCCCCGCGCTGAAGACCGACTGACCCGCCGCCTTAAGTCTATGTTTGATTCACTGCTGCTCCATGTCGATTCCATTTGGCGAGGCAGCGAGAAGCTAACACACACACACACACACACACACACACACACACACACACATACAATTAAAAATACTTCTTTGGTGCTGTACATATTAACTGGTGATAAAACATCGCTGGATACATGATACATCCATGATAGTAGTAAGCTGTAGCCTACGAAGATCGCCTAGAGGTAACAAGCCGCTGAGAGGCTGCGCTAGTGTGGCGGGGACGTGGCCGTAGTCTTGCATACATAGTTACTGAGTTACCGCAGAATATCATATCATTAAGAATTGTAACATCTTATATCTAGTTTAAGGTAATAATAATTCTACAGAGTCGCTTATTAACACTTGAATGCCCTGCTCTGACCTACCTTGCCCTGTTGCATCAATAAGGTATAACGAAGATCAGTCACAAGTAATCTAGTAGGTCATTATTTCAGCTCACCCTCAAAGTCCCCTGAGAGAGGGTCGTCACCGCAGCTTGGAGCAGTCGTGCCCTGACGTGAGCAAGTCAACATGAGGGTATTTGTGTGACCGACAGTTACTATGAGCTAATGTGAACTCAGCCTCTAATATCAGAAATATTTGTGACGTAATGAAGTGCTGGATTGTCTGCGCAGTAACGTAATATGCCACGAACAAAACTAGTGGAGTTTCCGCAACATTTTAAAACATATATCTGATGTGACTCGAATACAGGCTTTTACCCCTCGGCAGAAGGAAAAGGAAAGAAAGTAACAGAACAAAGAACGTGAAGGCAACTAAACATAAGAACAGGTGGAGTCAGCGAAAGGAAGCCAAGATGTGGACGCGAGTGGACAACAAAGGTGGACACGCCGACCCGTGGCACTTGTTCATTAAGCTTCCTCCATCACCTCTTCTATACCCGTGTCATCCTTCTCTTCGCATGTCTCCTCCTTCTCTTGCTCCTTCTCATCTTCCTCTGCTTTCTCCTCCTCCTCATCTTCTCTCTTTCTCTTGATGCTGAGATCCTGAGCCTCCACGGCCTCGCCTTTCTTCTCCTCCTTCTCATGCTCGAGATCCACCTCAATGTCACTATCGTCCTCGTCTCGGGAGGCGCCAAAATAAGCTGTCTGAGTGGCGGATCTGAAGAAGTTACGAGCCTGGGCCGCCATCAGCTCCCGAGCGTGGGCGTGGGCACTGGAGAGGTTAATGGGCGTGAGGGTGAGATCACGCCCGAGGGAGAACCCCGGATAGTGAGGCAGTGTGAGAAGGGTGGCAGGGAGAAGGGGCGGGGGAGGGAGGCGATTCGGAGTCTTGACAGAGCTTGTGGGCGGACTCTGATGGAGGCGGGACATGGGGTGGGCTAGCGGGTTGGGGGTGGACAGGTTGAGGGCGGCGGCAGATACGGGTGAAGGCGGAGGATGGCGAGGAGGTGAAGGTGGCCGATGGAGAGGCATCGGAGGTGTCGACGTGGCTCGCGGGGGAGACTGTCCCTCCAACGACCCGCCACGGATGGTATCTTCGGTTCCCACTGCTACTGTTACTGTGGCTGGGGCGGAGGTGGTGGCTGTGGTGGTGGAGACTATGGTGGGGAGAGTAGCGGTGGAGGATGGTGGCGGGGGCGTTGGGGAAGGGGAGCGAGGGGTGTCTGGGCTCGACACCACCTCGGAGTATGGGGAGGTGGTGGTGGGGGAGTGCGGGAGGGGGTCGTCGGAGGAGTAGGGGCGGAGCACACTGAGCTGCTGGTGCCGCCTCCACTTGGCCCGTCTGTTGGAAAACCACACCTGTCAGGGACCAGGGAAGAAGTTACTCGCCGGACTCGCCTATGCCTCGCTCGCCCGCCACCTACACACACTCAATACACTCAATTAAAGTAAGTATTACCTTCACCTGCCGCCAGCTCTGCCTTACACACAAACACCTGTAACTCACATCCCTAAATACACCACTACTACACCTGTACATATAAAATTTTAATAACCATACAACTATAATAGCAACTTTTATCAATACATCTACAACATGGGCAGCGGCACTGTCACTCACTGCCGCTCTCTTCCTAACGTCTCCCTCACACACACTACCACTGAATATACCACACACTACGGATACCATCATTACTTCACTAGAACCCACCACGTACTCCATTAGGGCCGCCACAGCCATCTCACCCTGACCCTCACCCACTCAGATCACCAGCGCCCTCCTTTAGCACTGCCTTCCCATGGCCACCCCGCCAGCTGACATGCCCCTCTGCTGCCTCTCTCTTAAGCCTTGCAAAGTAACCCTATATATATATATATATATATATATATATATATATATATATATATATATATATATATATATATATATATATATATATATATATATATATATATTGAATGACGTAAAAGATACCTAGTCATTTAGTATTCCTAAATGTCATTGAAGATATTGCAATTATATAATAATTAATTTAAGTAAATTACTATAGAATTATGTAAATAATAAAATTAAGAGGATCGTTACATACAAACACACACACACACACACACACACACACACACACACACACACACACACACACACACACAGTAGTTCTAGTTCTAAGCTTTCATAGCCTTAAAACTTTTTACAAATTTGGCTACAGAATTTAATATATTTACGCCACATTCGCCATATATTGTATCTGTTTTCGCTATAATGATAAAACAAAAAAGAAGAGGAAGACGAATTAGGGTTTAGTCCTTATTTCTTCTTTTGCGACAGCTTATTAACGCTTGTTCTTATCCCTGAGCCATGAGACTTAAGGATTTATGAAACACATATGTCTCTCTAACAAACACCTAACACTGTATTATTAAACGTTTGGGTGTCTTGTTTCGTTTCTTTTAATAGTGGAAATTATTGAGTTTACAGGGGTGTTTTCATGATTTCATGATTTTAGTAATAGTTTAGCAAGGATTCTGCACCATCAACGAGACAAGCACTTGTGAAGACTCAATTAATTACATCTGTGGGACTTGAAAATATGTAGGCATGATAAAAGGGAAGGCGCTTCAAAATATAAGCCTGAAGGGACAGGGATGGAGAGCTGGAACTTCCTGGCTAAAGAATTCAATTAATCTTCACCAAACAACAAGACTAGACGCGCGGGAAGTTGTTATTCTTATCTTGTCACTAATTTATTGTGCCATATTGCTCTTATCTTTTATCCGATTCCTTGTTACGAGGATAACACGACCATTATTATCATTACCACTATTATCGTTTATCGTGGTTGCCAGTGTGTAGTTATCTTTTTTGTCTGTTCCCTTCCTGATTCTGTTCAACCAATTGTTTAGTAATTTTGTAGCTATCATTCTGTTCCTGAATTAGGGTCGTCTGTTCAGCAGATTAGCAATATCATGACAGTATATATTTTAACCTTTTCAATTAATCCTTTCAGTACCACGGCATTAGATGAATATTCGATTATCCTGTAATTAGAGGATATCATTAAAGTTAGACTGATATTTCTTGTATAATTCAATGGTTGAAAATCGCCTTTTGTCACTCGTCCATTACAGATGTATCTTGATTTCCTCTATTCTGAATAAAATATTACATGTTTTATGTTGTTTGAAAGCTGTCTGTAGTATTGAACAGGTAAATTATAATAAGTGGACATAGCTGAGTAATAAGCCACGTTCATAAAAAAAAAAAAAAAAGTAAAAAAAAATAAGTCCTGGGTTAGAAATAGAGTATCCTCACTTCTGCTCCTACTGTGTTTCGGATTTTTCCTCATTCACGTCTATTGAGTTCCATGATCTCCTTATCAGTAACCTGTCAAGCTTTACAAGATCATTAGCAGATCAGCGAACTTCTAAGGCTGAAAGAAAACACTGTGACTAATTAAAAAAAAAAATACGGGACGTTGACAGGGTTTTAGTAATGACTGTACAATAAGGCCGTCTGATAATTACCATAATTTTGTAATTGTATCTAACATGTAAAGGGAAATAAACTATAAATTGATAAAAAAAAAAGAAAGTTCGCTTAACCTATTTAGTGATATGTTCATCCTTTGTTAACATTCAAGACACTGTAAGATACCGTTTACATAGACACGAGTCAAGATAAGAGCAAGTAAGAGATTCACTTTACTTTTTTTTTTTTTTACTGCGTAAGTAGTTAGGAGACTGTAGCGTTAAATTATTTCTCTATGATACTGTTGGTGATTATGGGATAAGAAAAATGTGTAACCAATAAAGAAATAAGTATCATTTTCCTTCCCTTCAAAATAATAAATAAATAAATAAACAAATAAATAAATAGATTTTAAATGAATAAGTAATAAAAATATATAAACAAATGAAAAGTAAAAAGTTTCATTCAGATTGGCCAGTCAAAACCGTTCAACCCGTACACACACCTGCAGAATACGTGATTTGTGGTATACCTTCCACTTCCATCTCAATCAAACACAAATGTTGAAGTAGCACACCGAATACAAAAGAATAATATACGAGTTTTCCCGTAGGAGTGAAAAACTTAACTTTTACTAACGTCCGCGTCGTCAGAGAGGATTATTGTCGCACTGATTATTACGTAAACTTTTTTACCGCTCACAGGTGTAACGATAAAGAGGTTTGTATGTATGTATGCACAGCTCACGTTGTTTGGTCGTGTGTGTGTGTGTGTGTGTGTGTGTGTGTGTGTGTGTGTGTGTGTGTGTGTGTGTGTGTGTGTGTGTGTGTGTGTGTGTGTGTGTGTGTGTGTGTGTATTGTTGGAGTCATGCTATACATAAATAAATAAGAGAGTAGGTAAGTGCAGCAAGTGTTCTGGCCTATTACTCCTTCGTGTACCGCCTGCCACTTCGCCCCTCCCTCTCCTTCTCTCTCTTTCCCTAGCACAAGTGTACCGCGTCATTCTAGCGCCATAGTATAACTACTACTATTTTTCCTGCTCCTAATGCCTCTCCCTCTCCCTCCACCGCTCCACACACACACACACACACACACACACACACACACACACAAACACACACACACACACACACACACACACACACACACACACACACACACACACACACACACACACACACACACACACACACACACACACACACACACACACACACACACACACACACACACACACACACAAACACACACACACACACACACACACACACACACACACACACACACACACACACACACACACAAACACACACACACACACACACACACACACACAGGGTCATCTCACCTGTACTCTCGCCTCTGACAGTAAGGTTTTCTCCGCCAGCCTCTCCCTCGTCGGCAGATCAGGGTAGTGGGTCTTCTCGAACTCCTTCTCCAGCTCCTCTAGTTGCTCTGAGCTGAAGGTGGTCCTGTTGCGGCGAAACCTGACCTCATTGGAGTGCGGCGAGTGGGTGCTCAGGTCTGTTGGTGTCGGGACAGAGAGAGAAGCCCCGTCCTTATGTGAGGGAGAACCTGGGGATGGAAGGGTGTGTGAGCTCGTGTGTGTGGGAGGGTAAATGAGGTTGGAGAAAGAGGGAGGGATTGAGGCAGGGAGAGATGGAGAGAAGGGAGGCATTGAGGGAGGGAGAGATGGAGAGAGGGAGTGAGGGAGAAAGAGTGAGAGAGGGATGGAGGGATAAATAACGAAGAAATAAGACGTGAAAATAAGGTAACATCGGATTCAGAAGATACGAAATAATACGAAAACTGCTCTAATTCTATACCAAAATGACCAGTAGTGTGCATCCTCGTCTCAAAAGGAACTGGAAAACTAAACTGATCGACTTCTAGCGCCTCAAAAAAACAAGGTCACATAGAACCGGTGTCAAAGAAGAAACCTATGGTAGCCAACAAGCACCACATCAGCACCGCACCTGCGTCACCAGCACTGTTTGTCCTCGCAGCAATGAAGGCCAAGCATTCGATTAAGCCTCTGATTGCTGTGGCTTCCGAGTTTGATAAAGTGGCCTTGTGCAAATTTAGATCACAAATTTCAAGCCGCACTCAAGAGCAATGTGAGTGATCGAATGTTTAGTAAAGCTTTTTTACTGCATGAAGTCGAACTTTTATTTACTAAAATTCCCCAGGGTTTCTTACATGAAATAATAAGTGTCATTAGCCGCCAGCTGAAGAGAATATGCATCAAGTTTTTTTTTTTCTTTCTCGTTTTTTGCAAGTAAAAAAAAAAAAAAACATAGAAGTTTGGTCATAATGCAGAACAAAAATATCTACAGAAAGAAAATACATCAGTATATCATTATATCACTATCAAGTGTTTTTTATTTCATTTCTAAGGTATTTTCAAAGGATAATGAGAGATAAAGATTATCACAGAGTTCAAAAACCAGTAAAAGAAGGACCATATTAATATTTTACGAAGAATAAGGAAAGAAGTGTAATGCAAGTCTGCATACTGCTGCTGTGGTGGGGGACAGACATACGTACAGTCACCAACTCAGGAATGTATGAAATTAGATAATCGATATATTTATTAACGTCTATTATTAAGTTTAATTTTCTCAGCAAAGTAATTCATTTTATTTACTCCGTGCGTTGCTCCTTGCGAACGTTATCTGCTCGTAATATGGATGTCTTGTATTTCTTAATGTCGATAAATTTCACTAATTATATAGTTTATACACACTTATACCAGATTTCCTTAATGACACTGCCTGACTGACTCTCTCTCTCTCTCTCTCTCTCTCTCTCTCTCTCTCTCTCTCTCTCTCTCTCTCTCTCTCTCTCTCTCTCTCTCTCTCTCTCACCTTCCCCATCAGAGAGGCCAGCGGATGAGGCGGGCGTTCCCTTGTCTTTGGCAGCGGCGGTGTTGGCGGCCTGCTCGACGGCTGCAGCCTGGAGCGGCAGGGTGGAGGTCAGGGGCGAGAGGAGTGCAGGGTTGGCCCAAGGGAAGTACGGGTTATAAAAGCCATAGCCCGCCGCCCTAGCGAAGTCCGCTGCCGCCCTCTCAGCTGCCCGGTTCCTGCAACGCGAGGGAGAATTAAGTCACCCCACTAAAACTTTCGTCACGCCTCGTCTATTATTGGAGTTCTTGTCAATTATGTAAATGAAAATAGTAATGGAACTAATTAACGTCGTAACAAATGGGCGTCTAATCTGATGTGACATTTATGTTGCTTCTATAATGCAGCTGCTTCCTCCTGCGCGCTCATTACTCACCGCCTGACGTCTTGTTCTTCCTCCAACAGTGACCACCTCCTGCCCAAGCCCGGTGGGATGCAAATGCTGCTATACGCACACACACACACACACACGCACACACACACACACACACACACACACACACACACACACACACACACACACACACACACACACACACACACGTAAAAAATTCGTAATGCTTTCCTCCTCGCCGTACATCTTCCTTTTTCATGTCTTCTGAAACACTCACCTGAGAATTCTGTTGATAGAGGAGACTGAAGGCGCGGTGGAGTTCGTACACACGCCTTCCGAAATTAGCTTCTCACGAATTTCCCACGCGAAAATGGTTGGATTCTCTCTCTTGTACTGCTCGATTTTGTTCACCACCTGCGGCGTGGCCACCTTGGGCTTGGAGCCGCCGATCACCCCGGGCGGGCGTAGTGACCCTGCAAAACGAACAGAGTAAATGTAAAGTGAAATAGAAGCGAAGTGAAAGCAAAAAAGGAAGAGATAATGAAAAATTGCCGGTTTCTAGTGATGAGTGGCCCTCCGGTAGCCGAAGATGAAGGATAACAGGCACAGAGCGTCCCGGGGGCGAGGGAAGGAGGGGCGGGATGCCACACCGGCGGAGGAACAGGCGCATTTGCGGTTGAATAATAGCGGGGGAGGCGTCGGTGATGTAGGAGCGTGGGGTGGTAGAAGTAGAAGCAGTAAGTACCGAGATGACAATCAGGGATGCCTCAGCGGGAAGACGAGGAAAAAAATGATGGACAGTAATAAAAGCAGCGGAGTAGTCAGAACAGCAGCAACCACAGGAAGAGTGTCAGGGGTCATAAATCCAGCGAGCGCACCACCTGGTTCCTCGCGCCTCCTGACCACAACCACTCACCCAGAAACTTGCTAACGGCGCCTTGTTGCGACACCATTTGCTGCGCCAACTCGTACTGACGCAGGGAGGACAGGGAGTAGCGCGTCAAGTCCAGGGGCGAGGCAGGGGACGTTGCTGATGACCCTGAGGACGACGAGAAGCTGTTCCTGGAGTAGAGGTCTCTGAGGGAAGCTGGCACTGCACCTGCTGGAGGAAGAAATACAAAACTTAGAAAGGGACACTGATTAGGGATCTCGTTCCAAGGGGAAATAAATAGATGCATCTAAATAAGGCAAAAATTTATCCTTTACTCCGAAGATGCACAATCTCCTTCATATCATAAACTTTTAAGTAAAGTAGTAAGCACTGTAATTATATTTATTTTCATTATTTGCTCAACGTCTCCATTTCAGCGCAGCAATGCAAGTGGCCACCTGAAGTCTCTCCGTTTACCGCCTCTACTAAGGAGCAAGGCAATGGATCCAATTGATGAGGAAAGAACTGAGGACACTCCCGGCATTTACCATGAAGATTTATTCCATTTTTTCCTTACAAGCAACGTCTTTATAGCGGCGGGTAAACCTTTGACCTAGCGTGTCCCCGCCTGAGGGCCTACTTTGACCATGAGAGGCGTTTTTGAGATGTATTTTGATGGATAGGAAGAAATGAAAGGAACGTCACGGTGTAGTGTTTAGTGTTAAGTGATGTGTGTGTGTGTGTGTGTGTGTGTGTGTGTGTGTGTGTGTGTGAGTGTGTGGCTGGTGCGCGCAGGCCAGGTTGAGACTCGTGGGTGCGGCGACTGGCCACTTCGATCACTGCTGTTGTGGCAACCCCGATACAAAAGAATTTACGAGTTACACACACACGCACACACACATTCACACAATAAAGTCCAATAACTAACTAATGAACAACTATACCATACAATACACCAGCACCAAAACCATAGGGACGAGAACAATTACATAACACCAAACCACTAAATACAACCACCATCACCACGCGGCCAACACTATCCCACCCCATATCACCCTTCCCTGCCTTCACCCTCCATACGCAACCCTGCTGTAACCATCTGGTCTTACTTGCATCAGGTGTAGTTGGCTTCCTGACGAGGCCAACCACACCTGCTCATTCTCGGTAGTATGACAGTGTATATAGGGAGAGTGTGTTGGTAGCGGGCGACACACCTGTGACCATCCTCACTTGCGCCAATTTTGTGATGATGTGTGTTTTGCGGGGAATCAATGTTAGGTAATGAGCATCTGTTGCCGCTGAAGGGACACATAGCACATACGTACATGCATACATACATACACACATACATACATACAGAGAGAGAGAGAGAGAGAGAGAGAGAGAGAGAGAGAGTGTGTGTGAATATGAACAACAGTACAGTAACCCTGCAAAAATCTACAAACATCCACTGCAGCGATGGCACTCATAAGTCACCAGAGTTTCGGTCCTTCCGGCGCCGCACCATCAGTAGTCAGGGTCGGCACCAGCGCAGCGGGGAAGCCGTGGGCGCGCCGCGTCACAAGGAGAGGCAGAGAGCCAGACAATGGGGCCACATCACCGCAACAAACAATGGTGGCGTGATCAACAAACACCAGGCCAACCGTCAATATTAACAGCGGCAGCAACGCGACAGAGAGGTTAGATTTCGTCTCACACGGAACAATACAAGAAGATGAGGACGTGAATAAGATGTCACGGCACTCCTATTATAGTATACAACACCAGAGAAACCGTCAATAGTATCAGCGGCAGCAACGGCAGCAGAGAAGTTATATTTCGCTTCACATAAAACATAGGTGTACTCTTTTAACTCTGGAACACAGTATACGCTCAAGAAGACTACGACGAGAATGAGATATCATAACCATATTCTCAAATACTTCGCAGTAGACCATGTTAGATTTCGCTTCGAATGAGTCATTACACACAGGAAGACGAGGATGACGAATGAAATTTCACGACACTCCTAGTATACAACACCAGGACCCTACTCTCAATTATTTCGCGGCAGCAACAGCAACAGAGAGAATAAATTTCACCTCGCATGGAACACTACCCACAAAAAGACAAGGACGAAGAACATGTCACGACACTCCTAAAATACCAGAACCATACTGCCAAACACTTAACCGTCTTAGCTTCATTACTTTTAACAGGCCCAAATAGATGTCACTGTTTTTTTTTTTTTTTTTTATGAACTTGTATTATGCTTGTGATGGTCTAACAGGGATTCTGCATCATCAGTGAGAGAGAGAAAAAAAAAAAAGAACAAGAGAATCCAACTAATGGTCTCCGTGGAATTTGAAAACAGTCGTAAGAAAACCCGAGAGCGTTTCATAACACAAGTCCCGGTTATGCTTCTAAGGGAAACGTTTGCCTCCTTCCAGCGCTGCCGGAGAATGGCCGGAAGTGCAGAAGTACAGGATGGCTGAAAGTACAGGCTGAGATGCATAAATGTCGCCGTCTTGCACCACAAACACCTGATTAGTCTCTGTATGCACACATTTCATCTGTCACACAAAGCTACTTCAACTAACTAAGCACCTCATGAAGTGAAGCTGAGTTTCCCGCGTCAGCAGACATTCGGAAGCGCAAATGATCACTTATAAACCTCAATCCAGCGTCATAAATCTTCATATCATTCATAACTTATCATACATCTTATTAAAGTTACTGCGGCAAATTATAGACATTTTCATCATCATGAAACTCAAAATAAGCACCCTGCATAGCATCTGGGACAAGACAAGGAGCGACATGACAGTTGGATCATTAACGCGACGAGATGGCGGCGAGGACGCTTACGAGTAGTGTTGGTGGTAAATGTGCTTCTCTCCACGCTATTCGCCTTTACTGCAGTGACACCAAGACATCACTTCTCAGGAAATGGCGATTCTTAAATACAATCTCCGGACTTAAATGGGTCTTCATCAAGGGAGTTCCCTGCTATTGTACTAAGCTCTTCAGTAATTTTCTCAGATACTCGCATCTTTTCCTCCCGTCGATTGTCTGACATTATCCAGTAGCAGTGTGTTAGCAAGTGATCTTCTACTGTCCCTCCCTTTATTCCCTGCTGCCTTAAAATGAGTGTCTGTTGTAATTTACCTGCCTTCATTTCTTCCTACTCTCTACGTGTTCCTGCCTTCACTCCCTTCTGTTATACCTCCCCTCATTTCTTCCTACTCTCTATGTATATCTGCTTTATTTATGTATTCATGAATCAGCGTTCTAAGTCTCTGCCACCAGGTGTTGTCCGCGGCATGTCAGACAGCAGATACATCCCGTCCTCCTCCTTCACCTGAAGAATTTATGCGATCACTCACGTCTTTCTAAATCTGAGTTACATGTGGACTACATCTGCGTTACTCTTACTTGTATGATGTACTTTATGAGTATATGTTGGAAACGCACCAAAATTTGAATACCTAATATTTACTCAGATGATTTATGTACTACTTTGATCTAATGTAATACTCCACATTCCAATTTTCTCAATCATGATATCCTTTTAGATTTAAATTGTCGTTTTTTTTTTTATGATAATGTCTGTTTTCTCCGTTTGGCAGGAAAGTCCCCCATTTAGGCCTCCGCAGTTTAGGGTTAAGTATGAAACAAATGTGTTTAGTGAGTAATGCCACAACCCACTCAGCGATGCGACTCCCTTACGTGCACGACTATTCTTTCCATTTCATGTGGAAGGGCGCCTCGTTGCCATAGCGAGCAGCTCCACAACACAACACTGAGGCACCACCACGTAGGTAACACTCTCCCAGTGGCTGGTTTTACAGGGTGGCACCTTGGCCTGGTAAGCTCTGGCCGTCGCAATGTGCTGTGTCACACTCCCATAATTCACGTGTCAGGTCACGTGTGGACGATATGCATTTTTCAATGTTAATTATGCACCTGCTTCCTCCCATCCGCATCTAGCACACCTGAGACCACGACATCACCTGTGACAACCATGACTACGTCACGCGCCTTTCACTGACGGGGACATGATGAAGGTAAATGAATGGCTAAGCAGGGAACCCCCAGCTCTTAAACAAACATTTCACACACATGACATGGCGACAAGTGGGAATTCATTTTTGCAGATTAGATAAACTGCCTCATGGGAATTACGAGAATCTCTACTATGGATTAGCAGATGTAAACTGAAAAGGTTTCATATAAAAGAATATTAATAAACGATTGTGTGTGTGTGTGTGTGTGTGTGTGTGTGTGTGTGTGTGTGTGTGTGTGTGTGTGTGTGTGTGTGTGTGTGTGTGTGTGTGTGTGTGTGTGTGTATGTGTGTGTGTGTAATCAGAAAGTTGCAAAATCATAAGCTATATGCAGTAACACCAACGCCGCTACAAATCATCCGCACTGCAATGACCACAACGAGAGTACAGCTTATACCCTGATTCTTGCCGTCAATATCCAGTCTTCGTCTTCTCTAAGCAACAATTCAAAAAGACAGAACGATACCGTAGACTAGATTTAGTAATATATTCCATACCTTCACTCAGCACTACTATATAACCATAGAGACAATACATGGACAAATAGAACCAACAGACAGGCAGATAGGCAGACATATAACTAGAAAGACAGACACAATGACATAAGGAAACGTTTCAGCAACACAACACTGGTAAGTCTGCGCCACAACACGCGAGAGAAGAATGCCCCGAGGCCCCTCACTGCCCACCGCTGTGAGGGTCAAGGGTCTGCTGCTGCTGCCGGGAGGGGTGGTCACGTCCAGGCTGGAGAGGACAGGAGGAGGAGGAGGAGGAGGAGGAGGAGGAGGAGGAGGAGAGGGATGCGGAGGAGGAGAAGAGGGATGCGGAGGAGGAGAAGAGGGATGCGGAGGAGGAGGAGAGGGATGCGGAGGAGGAGGGGGATGTGGGAAAGGAGGTGATGGAGGAAGAGGGGGATGCGGAGGAGGAGGAGGAGGAGGAGAAGGATTTAGGATTACACACGATAACAGTAGACCTTGCATAGAGGAGGAGGAGGAGGAGGAGGAGGAGGAAGAAGAGAAGGAGGACAACGACGACGAGAAAGGCGATGAGACAAAAGAAAGCACAAGTCAAGCAGAAACCAACAGGAATCCATCAAGTAACGTGTTTTAGTAACAAGGACTGGGACACCACCACCACCACCACCACCACCACGTCCTCAGCCACCCAGTCCACGAAAGCCATTAGATCTACAAACACGCCATGCTACAGAACTCGCCAGGAATATACAGACCCGTATACAGTAAAATATACACTACAATAGCCAGGAATCTTCTCTCGTTAGCGTCTAGATTGTTAAGCAAGTAGTATAATACGTGTATCCTCGTTATGTCCACTCGACCATTCAGTGTCTGCTTGAATGGTTTCTTTTCAGTGTTTGGGAATGAACAAAAATGCTTTGTCTGATGTGCTATTTTTTTCTTCCTTTTCTCTCTGTTTTTTTTTTTTTTTCTCTTTATTACTCTCTCTCTCTCTCTCTCTCTCTCTCTCTCTCTCTCTCTCTCTCTCTCTCTCTCTCTCTCACTGACAATCTAAGAGAGAGAGAGAGAGAGAGAGAGAGAGAGAGAGAGAGAGAGCGAGAGAGTGTGTGTGTGTGTGTGTCTTAGTGTCCTTGCCGGTGCATTACTGATCCTTTAAAGGGAATGAAACAAGACCTTTACCAACCAAAGAAGGAGGAACGAAAGAGGAAGAGACTTATTCCATCACTCCTTCACGCAGCCAAGCATTATCACCATCTTTTCACACCCCCACCACTACCACTCACTCCCTGCCCACTATTGCCACATTTCTCACCTGTGTTGGGGCAGAAAGAGGACACGCTGCTAAGATTCGTTGTGTTATTGTTGTTATTCTCCTTCCACTGGTCTTGCTGCGAGGACGAGTAGCTGTAGCTCGTCATGGCGGTGGCTCAGAGACGTTCCTGGTGATTATTTTTGGGGTATTTGGGTTCGAGGATGAGTACAAATCCTCCACGGGGATCGCACGGGGTTTTCTGCGGCGGTGGGGCAGTTTTGGCGGGCACTGTAGTTCACGCCAGAGTCACCAGGGGGCAGAGGCGCACGTACTAAGAACTGGACAAATTAGATTTCCTTCAGGCCGCCACTCCTCACTTGAGAGGGCGGCTTACATCACTTGCCAGTCGATTATTACAATGGTTCGCCTCTCTGCGGCAGCCATTAGTGTGGAGGGGAGATCTGTGGTACTGCAGTGGGTGGAGGAGGCTTCCCCGCACACAATGGCTGGTAAAGGTCACTGCTGGGTGCGTCCACGCTGGTGTGAGTGTCGTGGTGGGATGCGGGGCGGTGCGCTCTACCTGGAGACCTGCGCTCCGACATACGTCCAAGACAAATATGGCCGATTGCTAGACACTGACTTTTACTTAACGTCCACGCTTAACAGCTCACCGATGAATACCAAATCACCTTAAGCGATTCTTTCCCTATAAGGGCGAGTTTGTCATTGAACTGCGCGACGTCAAGGCCCTCTCGGGCGAACAATGGAAAATCTAGGCGGGCTTACCGACTCCCGAACGCGTATGACGAGTCGGGCTGAAAGGACTGCGCGCTGGTTGGTGCAGGGGAGGCCGAGGGGCGGAGTCTCATAAGGTCTCTCGGAAGAGTTGCAGGGTAGCGTTTTGATAACCATATTTCACAAACGTGAGTGAAGCAGAGTTAAAGTCTGGACGTTGCTTTACTACACATTTACAGCAGTATTTTATGAAAAAGTTAGTATGATAATGTTATCACAGACACAGTGCCAATGATAACCGAGTGTCAGTTCCCTCGGGAGTCTGCAAGCTGAGTCGAGCCCAGCAGGAGTCAGTGATAATGGATCGAGGCGTTGCCATAATCCTGGGGCTGCGGCTGCGGCTCCCCTCAGCTTACACCTGCTCCCCTTGTTGTAATTTCCTCTTATCTCCTCGGTCAGTCAGAACTCATGCCTCAAAATTCAAATATAATGAAATCAGAGAGAGAGAGAGAGAGAGAGAGGGGCTGCTAGTAGTCCTTCGGCAGGTCATGGGCTGCAGGGCGCGCCTCGTCGGGGCGCCTCAGGCACGCCAGTTGAACTAATATCCCCTCACAATAGACTTCCGGTGTCTGTTTGGGCGTGTGTGTTTTCAAGTTTTGTTTTATGACTCGACTGGCGCCGAGAAGACAATGGCGCCGCGTATTAGCCTGTTTCTTCGCGACGAGCAACCGGAAATGAGTGAGGCTTGAGTGAAGGGTGGCAGGGTGGAGCATGACACTGGGAAGAAGTGTAAGGGAAGGGCGGGCGGAGTGGGAGGGAAGGTAGATGAGGGGGCAACACGGAGGGGAAAGGGACGGGCTATCAAAGCACATCCGGGTGTGAGTCTCGCCGAAGAAACAAGTCGATCAATCGCTGACTGATTAGATGTCTGCAGTTCAAAGAAAGATCAAGTGTACAAAAAAAAAAGCACCTTCTTTGACGCTGTCCACGTGTTGCCCCAAAAAGAGGTCAACAGTCACCCTGGGATTAGTCATATAAAGCATCATATCACAAACATAACTATAATTTAACGAATATTCAGTAAGGGTGAATATACTGAACCAACAATTATCAATCGCTCCTGATATGAAAATAGTGTATATTTACTCTAGATATTATCTTGGAAAATTTTCTGCGTGTTACTTTTGCACACTATAAATTCTCCCTTGATTAACGAACAGAGCAGCTTCCTTAGTCTACACACACACTGGCCCCACCTCGCCACTCTCCCTAGTAGCTAACCCTCCACCCCGCACACTCAGCACAGTCCTCATGCGTGACTCTTCTTTTCAAACTACTACAAAAGCAACGATGTAACAGCCAACTCTCAAATGGCCGACGTCTTATCTGGTTGATTGCGTTCTGACTTTTTACGATTTCTTGCCTCTAAGTAGGACGCTTTCTACACGAACTTCAGGGTTGTATGTCAGAGCCTCGCATGTCAACACGAGCTCCGCCTGGCTAACGCAACACATCGAAGCCAACATTCTATGCTTCCGTTGCCTTACCAGTCAAGAGAATGTTCAACTTCTCTTCTTAAAGACACGTTTCTTAACACATAGGGGAAGGGGTCATCCTGAAACCTCCCCTGGTTATCTCAGAAAAGTTATCATATTCATGGGTGCGTTGACAGGCAGGGTGCTCAGGAATGACGAATAATGACATCTCCACCTGGCTCTCGCTTATTGTTATCACTCGTTAGACTCATTAACTAACATAAAAAAAAGGCGTTAGAATAATTGCCTTAACTGTGTGTCACGTACAAAGACTGCAATGAAAGCGAACAGAGAAGAAGTGAAAGAGTCCTCATGGCACTTTTTACCCCAGCAGGAGGGGCGACATGCGGGAGGTGACAGCGACAGCTACACCCCAGACATTCACAACAGGAGGCGCCCTACATAACAGCAACGAATGGACAATTCACGCCATAAAAACGCTATAAATTAGGTCCACCCGAGCGTGAGGGAGTGAGTGTATGTACGGAGAGGTAGGTGAAGGGAATGGTGGAGAAATCATGGGAAAGCGAGAAATGCCACGCCAGACTGGGAAACCTTGAGTGTGTGTGTGTGTGTGTGTGTGTGTGTGTGTGTGTGTGTGTGTGTGTGTGTGTGTGTTAGTATAAGAAGTTCATGTGTGTGTTTTCATCTATAACCTCTCATCAAGATCAACACCAAAGAACAACACACACACACACACACACACACACACACACACACACACAGCACAACACAACGCAAGACACTTTACATTTACACTACAAACAAAAGAGACAACGACTACACTTACACGCGAACAGAATCAAACAATACAGCGCAGAAGAAACAGCACCACCGAAACAGAAGAAAGAACACACACACACACACACACACACACACACACACAGGGGTCGCGGGGGAGGGTAGGGCACCAGTGTCACGACCCGCATGAAGGTTGGCACGAATCGCTAGAAATTACATTGGGATGCGAGGAGCTAATGGTCACCCGTGCCTCTCCTCCTCCTCACGTCGCCGCCGCCGTCGTCTAATTTGTCTTGCATTTCCAGAGAGAGAGAGAGAGAGAGAGAGAGAGAGAGAGAGGTATTGATGAGATAAGGAGAAATTCAGTTCAAACATTTGCGACATTAGCATATATTCATTTGTAATTTGATGATACTTCACTTCTACCTGGACCACCGGCGCCTGTTCACACACACACACACACACACACACACACACACACACACACACACACACACACACACATCTGCCAATCTGTCGGTCATTAAGTCAATCAATAAATCTATCTGTCACTCAATTAGTCATTCCATCTGTCTATCTATCTACTTATCGACATATCTATCTATCTATCTATCTATCTATCTATCTATCTATCTATCTATCTATCTAGACACTTAACTACACCTTTTAAGTCAAGCAAGACCAGCCCAATTTACTCCCTGTCTCTAAACTATTCACACCTGTATACGTTTCCTAGCCTGTCGACCTCCCCACCAGCACCTCGAGTATTGCACACAAATGGGGAAGAATGTGGGCGTTGATTCGTGTTGTGTACGGCATGCATATACTGTACAGGATATATTATGTGCAAATGACCTCTATGTCTGTGTAGGTGTGGGATGGAAGCGGTAAATTACGTATGAAAGAATCGTACGTGGATATGCATGAGAAGAAGAACGTGTGGAGTGTGAGCTGAGGGGAGTGTGAGGGAAGTGAGTGATGGGAGATTTTTAGAGTGAGTGTGTGAGTGTGTACGTATATGTGTAGATGAGAAAAATAATGTTGGAATGCGTGCGTACTTACGTGTGTGGGGTGTGGATTGTTATTTAGCTGGGTGGGTGTGGGTGCGGGTGTGGGTGGGTGAGTGGGTGGGTGGGTGTGCCCCAGAACGAAGGAGATCAGAACAGAGATAGTTCCGCGTGTGGTTGCGGACAATGAACAGTGTGTTTAGTAGTTATTGCCCTGGACAACGCACGGCTCCCCCGCCACCACCACTGCCCCGTCCTTCTCCCTCTCCTCTCTCTCTCTCTCTCTCTCTCTCTCTCTCTCTCTCTCTCTCTCTCTCTCTCTCTCTCTCTCTCTCTCTCTCTCTCTCTCTCTCTCTCTGTTTCTCCCTGCTCGCTTAGCCACCTACTGCCATCAGCGAGAGAGACAGAGACAAACAGACAGACAGACAGACAGACAGACAGGTAGACGTACAGAAAAATGGAAGGTTGATCGACAGGTATGTAAACGGAAAGGCAGATAGGCAGTCATACATACATACAAACTCATAGAGAGACAGACAGACAATCGGAAACGTAGGCAGACAAACAAACAGACAGGTGGATCGACAAAAGGACAGACAGACACACAGACAGACAGACAGACAACTGCTTGAGACACAAATAACTAAATCAAATGAAGGAAAGTTTATAGAGTGAAATTTTATCTAAAAAGAAGGAAGGAAAATAAATAAAAACGGTGGCAAAACCTGGGAAAAATCCAGACAATAGTCGAACAGAAAACGAAATCCTGAATAGTTTCCTTTTCCTTTTAACATCTCTCTCTCTCTCTCTCTCTCTCTCTCTCTCTCTCTCTCTCTCTCTCTCTCTCTCTCTCTCTCTCTCTCTCTCTCTCCCTAAAAGACAGAACGGCATTCGTCTGCGTCTATGGAGGGTTGTTAAGGAAGCTCTTTTCATACCTTAATGAGTGTTATTATTGACTAACAACCGAGAACTGCGATGATGATAATGGTGTGTGTGTGTGTGTGTGTGTGTGTGTGTGTGCTGTTAACATTAATATTTTCTTCCTGTATATCCCTCTTCATTTTTGCGTTCTCTCTCTCTCTCTCTCTCTCTCTCTCTCTCTCTCTCTCTCTCTCTCTCTCTCTCTCTCTCTCTCTCCCCCCTCCACACACACACTACGTACACATGTGCCTGGTTTCCGTCCCCCAAACGTCCGGACTCCCCAGCCCTTCCCTTCCTTCCCCTTCCTATCCCATCCCAATCCTCGTAACGTCACCGCTCAGGAGGAGGAGGAGGAGGAGGAGGCGCTCTTTCCTTCAAGATTCCGTGAGTGGGCGGTGTTGCGATAGGCGTCACGCACGACTCGCTCATAAGGGCAAGTGGGTGGCCGGGTTGTGCAAGGCCACGAGAAACCACACACTTGCATTGACGAGGACACTTAGTCACCACCGACTGGTCCCTATATAGATCAGTGTAGCAGTATTCCGCACGCACCTCACGCTTCACAGTGCGAGGGAGGGAGGGATGCAGGGAGGGTTTGACTTATATCGAGGGGACGTGGTGAGAAAGTAAAGAGAATATAATGTTTATGTGCATACTTTAGTTATGGTCTCTACCGCCTCCCTTTTTCCATCCCCTTCCTCCCTTTCCCCTCGTCGTCCCTGTCGGCAATAACAGCTGCGCGGGATGCTATAATTGGTCAGTCACGCGGCAATGACAGCCAACCAGAGCGAGTGTTACACGCGGCTGGGAGTTGTTCTTCCGCCGCGCTCAGCCGTGACCGAGACAAAGGGGAGCAGCGAGGCAGTCGACGCCATCTTGCCAAAAGGAACCTGCCATTTTCAGTCACTGCCGCCACGCCACTCTTCACCGCTTGGCTAACGGCGGGTGTTCGCGGATGTCTTTCCGTTGCCTTCCCCCGCCCGTCCCCCGCCGTGCACCAGACTAGGCGTTCTGACGGTCTCTTGTTTCTAAGGACAAAATTCTGAAATACTTCCGCGCCGCACCTCCACAACATTCAAAAACCTGTAATTAAATTTACACTGATTTTTTTAAGGGTGTTTTTTTCATGGTTCTAGTGACAGATTAACGAGATTTCTACACTATCAACAAGACAAACACTCTTGAGAATCCGGGTAATCATCTCTGTGACCTTTAAAAATGGTCATGGTGATGGTGAGAGAGTAAAGCGTTTCAAAATACGGGATTAAGTCTGCTGGAGAAGTGTCACGTCTCCAGCTCTCAAGGTGAATAAACGTCATGGAAATACTATACAATTACGTTTTTCCTTATCACTTTCAGCTTGACTCCTTACGACCCTCTGGCGACTAGCGCTGAGAGGCAGGACAGATTGCAGCCTATTACCGCATCACCCGTTCCTATAGAGAGCTTACCTACTATATGCAGTACAGTCCACCAGCACACCCACACTCACCCAAGAAGCGGGAAGATTGGTCAACCCACTTTCTACCTTTGTCAGATAAAAGTCACGCATGGCACCCGAGTCTTCCGCCCTTCGTGACACAATTGCCGGCTGCTCGGGCTAAGATAAGGCTACACCGATGCCTCCTATACGGATCACTCTCCTCGCTTTCCCGCTGGATTGTCAACCATACTGCGATGGGTGGAGAGGAGGAGCGTTCCCTCGAGATCATGATAAAGAGAGCATTGTCTGGTGCTGCCTGAAACAAGCTTGACTTAGTGCCTGCTTGCCTGGCACACTCCTGCGTCATTCCGCCACAATACTTCTCTTAACAGGGTCAGCTCCCTCCCCTCTCCCCCCTCTCTCCCCTTTACCGTGCTGTACTTGTCCTCCTCCTGCACCACACCAGCCCCCCCCCCCCTCTCTTCTTTACGCCTGTTCCTGCACCTCTACTTTCGTTTCTTCCCTTCCCTATTTCCCTTTCCCCTTCCCCAATTCCTACTGCACTTCAGACAACCTCAGCCTGTTTATGAGAGAAATACAGTGTTGTGAGTGAGTGAGTGAGTGAATGAATAGATAAGTGAGTAGGTGAATGGGTGAGTGAATGAGTGAGTGAAGGATTGATGGGTGGGTGAATGAGTGGATGGGTAGGCGGTTGAGCTGGTTAAGGGAATGAAAGAATGAGTGGGTGAGTAACAAGGTGGGTTGAGTGAATGAGTGAATAAGTGAATGAGTGAGTGAGTGAATGAGTGGCTAGGTGGGTGGGTGGCCTGATTGTGTTGAATGAATGTGTGTTTGAATGAGTGAATGATTGAGGGGGGAGGGAGCTAGTGAATAAGTGAGTGAATGAGGACGCGTCAACAACACACTCATCACAATAGAAAAAAAAGAAAAAAAGTGTCTAATAGCCTTCAGGTGAAATTTACGTGTATAAGTCAGTGTGTGAGTATCGATTTCATGGAATTCGTAATATTCGCCCACAGTTGCTAAGAATAACCGCCGCTGTTTTTTTTATATATGCAGTTTTATTGTAAGTGCAATGTATCAATAAACAAAGAGAGAGAGAAAAAAAGGGAGAGGAGCAGATAGTAGAGGTCAGAGGGAACTTACAGTACAGACAGACAAACAATGAGAGAATGGAGGAGTTAGGAAAGGTTTACAACGCACTTTATGGAGTTTTTCATAAGTAAATCTTTTCCTTAATCCTGAACAAGAAATATAAATAGTAATAGTAAGAAATAGCTTTGCATTCTTCATTACTTTAGCCTCTCTTGTGAACTATCTCCAAAGGCCACTGAGATGATTAACCGGATTCTGGTAGGGATTCTATTTCATTCACGAAGCAGATTCCTTGCTTTACTATCACTAGAATCATTAAAATACCATTAAAAACCACAAAGACTTCCAACACAGCCTGTTCAAAGTTACACATGCAAGATGAGATACAATTTTTTTTCCATAACCCCACCAAGACACGTCTCATTCAAGACACCTAACAAAATATAAGTCTAACTGCCTTCTCTCTTGGTTCTCCTATTCCTATTTTTTTTTTCTTTACTTTTCTTTGTTCTAATTTATCATGATTTCTTTTTATCTGTTTACCTATTTGATTAATTTATCCATTTATTTATTTATTAGATCTCTTTTTTGGTGGGAGGAACGAGGCATGTCACTAATATACAGCGAGTATCTATTTTTTCTTATTTCATTATTTTTTTATTTTTCTTTCTTGCTCTATTTTCTTTTTCTTTTTTCTTTTCTTTTTCTTTTCTTTTCTTTTTATTTTTTTATTTATTTATTTATTTTATTTTTTTTTTTTTTGTGGGGAGGGAACGAGTATGAATTATGCAGCGGCGCGTCACCGATATTCACAGCTTGATTATTAGACTCTCAGACTCCCTCGCCTGAGCGCTCCCATCACCACCTGAACCGCAGCTCCCTATACAAAGATCGTTGGAGTTGCGGCACGTGCAGATCTGTTACCTAATGCCTTTTTAATTTCGGTCAGGTGCAACTAACTGCTCGTGATTCCCAGACGTTGTGGCAAAGAGTTACCCCTCCTCCTCCTCCTCCTCCTCCTCCTCCTCCTCCTCCTCCTCCTCCTGTTCCTCCTCCTCCACCTGCTCCTCCTCCTGTTCCTCCTCCTCCACCTGCTTCTCCTCCTCCTCCTCCTCCTCCTCCTCCTCCTCCTCCTGTTCCTCCTCCTCCACCTGCTCCTCCTCCTGCTCCTCCTCTTCCACCTGCTTCTCCTCCTCCTCCTCCTCCTCCTCCTCCTCCTCCTCCTCCTCCTCCTCCTCCTCCTCTTTATCCATAAGTGTAACCGCTTTTGTATGAATGGAAAGAACAAGTTAAAGAGAGAGAGAGAGAGAGAGAGAGAGAGAGAGAGAGAGAGAGAGAGAGAGAGAGATTGTTATGTACGATATAAAAGGAGGAAAACGAAAAGGTGGTGGTGGTGGTGGTGGCAATGGAAGAGCAGCATGAGGAACAAATGGCGGAGTGCGGGAGTAGGTGGGGTGAGCTTGGAGGGGTTATGGGGGAGGGGGGAAGGGGGCAAGGGGGAGGGGGTATCAAGGGGGGTGAGGGATGGCGTGTGCTCCAGGTGGTGTATTGATCTGAGTCAGGTCAACCGTGTAGTCCAGACCAGATATTATCTAAAATTGCCTAATTTCATGCATTTGGGGAAGACAGATAAGGATCACCATCATGGCCGGCTTACTGCGACGTAGCTCTTAGTCCCCACACTCCTTGCCCCCTCCCCGCAGCCCCTCGCCACGCCCACTCACTTCTCTCTTCCGCCCCCCCCTTTACGTTGACCTCTCCAGTCCTAGCAGTAACCCCGCTCATTATACTCCGCTCATTAGTCTGGGTTACATTTTTTTTTTCTTCTTTTTTTTTTTCTATAAGCTGATCAGGACGCATCTCAAGACACCTCAGGAAATAAAACTGGCTTATTTCTTGGTTATCATACTATTTTCTTTTTTCTTTTCTTCTTTTTTTTTTTTAATTCTGAACGGCATTTGGGTGGGCTTCTTTCTTCTATCCATTTCTTTTCTTTGGCCGATCTCTCTTACACAAAAACAAACAAACAAATAAATAAACAAATAGATAAATAATCAAATAGATAAATAAATAAATAAGCTCGCCATGTTTAATTTTTTTTTTCCATTGCAAAATAGTTTTTTCCCATAATTACTTGCAACTTTTCAGACAGCTTTGTACTATTGTCTCTTGAAAACGTAGCTTAGGAAACATAATATTAATCTCTATTATCTCTTTTTTTTCTATATATATGTCCAAGTTAACATTCTAACAATGTCCTGAATGTCAACAAAGGACGACCGAAGCAGTAAATGGCTAATAAAATGGTCTAGTGAGGGCTAGAGTAAAGTTTCAGGACACCGGTAACTGCAGAAGGAACGGCAGAACAGTTCTAATGTTCCAGTGCCTGTAGTCATATTTCTTTTCAGTAAGGGCACGTATGTTTGTTCAGATAAGAGGCGTCATGGTGTTACTAGCAGTCAAGGGGCGAAGTAACTGCTTTTGTTGTTAACTCGGCCGGCAGCGGTGAAAACATGACAATAAAAAATCAAAGAAAAAGAAGTGGTGAGAAAACATAGACAACCAGAAATGCTGACGTAATTCGATACACTTTCCCCTATACGTCTCCATAAAGGGTGGTACTTGAATTGTTAGATGTGTAAAGTTAATCTGCTTTGTCCTAAATTTCCTTCCTATCACGTATGGCAATACAAAATATAACAAAAAACAGTAAGAAGAAAACAATGAAAACCAGAAACGTTTTATTGTCTAGTTCACTATATCGTTTCGAAATATTAGAGTTATAAAGTTAATATGCTTTGTCCTAAATCTCCTTCTCAACACATCCATTTAACTCTTTTTTTACGAGTATTTACACAACTCAAGATAATTACAACGCCTACGAAGAAGGTGATCGAGGAATTTTTGCCGAGAGCCACAGGACGAAATTGCAGCCTGGAAAAACCGAATGAAAAATATGATGATGAGCTTCCATTAAAAATAATGAGCCTGTCTTCCTGGAAAGCTGAATTCTGATAAGAGGTCGTGAGTCAAGCAACCTTATA
This sequence comes from Scylla paramamosain, assembly GCF_035594125.1. Taxonomy (NCBI): domain Eukaryota; kingdom Metazoa; phylum Arthropoda; class Malacostraca; order Decapoda; family Portunidae; genus Scylla; species Scylla paramamosain. The sequence goes on from NC_087152.1 coordinate 8,453,430, forward strand.
TCGTCTGACTCGGAACCACATACAAGGCCACCAGCATTTAAGCATCAAAGGCCAGAACCATTTCATACCAGATTACAAAACTTCATCATACCGTTACTTAAATAAGAAGGTTCAGAACTAAATAACTTCACTATTATCTAAATATGTAAGTTCACCATTATCTAACCAGTCAAGTCCAGAATCACTCAATTCCATCATAATCCAAAAAACAAACTCCAAAACCGCAGAAGTCCACCTCCACTTAAAAAATCAAAGTTCAAAGCTACACATCAGTCCACCAATATTTAAACAGCCCAGCCCAGAATAACACAAGTCCATCTCCAACTAAACAATGAAGTCCAGGATCTCACGAGTCCACCACTACCTAAGTATCGAAACAGAAAATGAATGAATAACTAAGTAAATGAATAAATAAATAAATAAATAAGCCATCTGATATCGAAAGTTCAGAACCATACAAGTCCACTAACATTTAAACTCCAAATAATCCTACCCAAAAAAAAAACAAACTCCACCATCAGTTAAACATCAAAACCTCGGGAACGTTCCAGCACTAAAGGCGCGGGAGGATGTTCCAGACGGTCCTTCAGCTCCAGGAATTCAACACCCCACACCTGACAAGGACGCTCCAGCCCACGAACAAAGGAGACTTGGGGTGAAGTGTAAGAATAGTGAGGTAAGTTTTTTTTTTCTTTCTTTTTTACTTAACATCAGGTGCGTACAAGATTGCGGACGAACGAGGCTATAAAGAAAGGAGGAAAACAGCATCGAATATAATATTTACGAGGCACGGCAGAAGAAAAGAAAATGATGGATAGAGAGAGACAGAATAGCGACATGAAGTGGTGGAAATAAATGATTACAGTGATGAATATGCGGTAAATAATACTTGTACAGATCACCGGTAGATGAAGAAAAAGCGTCAGGAAAGTAAAGGATGATGATGAAACACATATACACCGAATACGAATGGAATGGAATAATAGAGATGAATACGCGGTGAATAATACACACCAGTAGAGTAAGAAAGAAAAGTGTTAGGAAAGTAAAGAAAAGCATGTATAAATATGTACATACACACAACCTGAATGACGTATAATATATATATATATATATATATATATATATATATATATATATATATATATATATATATATATATATATATATATATATATATATATATATATATATATATATATATATATATATATATATATATATATATATATATATGAGAAACGAAACTCACGACTTGATAAACAAAATAAAATCGTGTGCTTAGAAAAAACCGTACATACATACGCAAAAAAATGGAGATGATTATAAAAAGAAAATATACAAAATGAGAAAGACAGAATGAAATAAAAGAAAGGAACATATCTATGAGAAAAATAAGTAAAGAAGAGAAGCAAGAAGGCCAGTTAATATGTTGAAGGAAAGAATGATGAAGAGGTAACAAGGAATAAATACAAAGAAATGCAGAGGCAAGGTGAATAAGAGGAAGATAAAGAAGCAACAACAGGAACATATCTAGCGATAGGAAAAGAGAAGATAACAAGAAGGCGAAGTACACAGAAGGAACGGGTAATAAAAAGGTAATAGAGAAGGAATACAAATGGGCACATAAGAAGAAAGGAAGAGAAGAATGGAGGAGAAGAAGTACGAATAAGATGAAACATTTAAAGGAGTTTATCCTAAAATAGAAAAAAATACAGAGGAATATGAAAAAAAAAAAAAAAAATATATATATATATATATATATATATATATATATATATATATATATATATATATATATATATATATATATATATATATATATATATATATATATATATATATATATATATATATATATATATATATATATATATATATATATATATATATGTAAAGGAAATGGAGGAATATGAAAAGAAAGAAGAGGATGTAGGATCTAAGAACATAAATTTATCCCATGTTAGAAAACGAATACAAGAGAATACGAAGAAACAGAAGGAACAAGAGGAAAAAGAAGAGGATAAAGAAGTGACTTTGAGAAACCAGAAAGAATACAAAGAAAATACAAGAGAAACAGAAGAAACCGGAAGGATAAGAGAAATAAGAGGAGTAGAAAGAGGATGAGAAACAAGCGATAAAGGAATAGGAGGAATAAAAGAACAAGAAGAGAAAGGAAGAGTATGAACCAGAATATTCTAAAACAGAGAAGGAATATCATCAAATACGAAAAAACAAGAACAATAGGAGAGGTAAGAGGAACAAGAGAAACAAGAAGAGGATGAGAAAGAGGAAGAAGAAAAGGCATTGAGGAACTAAAATATCTCGTGACGTGGCTGGCTGCGTCATTACCCAACACACACACACACACACACACACACACACACACACACACACCAGCAGACGGTCCAGAAAGGGAGGGTGGAAGGGAGGGAGAGAGGGGATGAGTACCCGTCAGGACGGGGTGCCAGGCAGGAGGGGGCCATTAGGGCGGCCTCGTCAGGAAGCCTCGCAGGACGATAAACTCTGAGGGCTGCGTGGCATGATTATTGTGAGGGTGAGGGTGGCAATTACCGTAATGACTGGCACGCGGAGAGGCACGAGGGAGAGTGAGAGAGGGGAGAGGGAGAGGGGGAGGCACGAGAGACAATGAGGGAGAGGGGAAGAGAGAGAAGAGGGGGAGACGCACGAGGGAGAGTAAGGGTAAGGGGGAAAGGGGAAGAGGCACGAGTGCGGGAGAGGGGAGAAGGACGAGGGATGGAGAGAGGGGAGAGACACGAGCGAGAAAGGGGAGAAGGGGGAAAAGTGGTTTGTTAGTGCTGAAGAGAGGAAGAGAGGAAATCAAGAGAGAGAGAGAGAGAGAGAGAGAGAGAGAGAGAGAGAGAGAGAGAGAGAGAGAGAGAGAGAGAGAGAGAGACCAGTAAACGACATGGCTACACGAGAGGACACAAGAAGCAACAACCAGAAAATGACAACAAAACTGTGGATGAAATGTATGAAATCAGACACAGAAATGAAGAACAAAACAAAAAACAAAGCGTGATTGATAATGATATGAATGAGCGAAGAAAGGAGAAAGGAGAGGAGAGGAATAGTAGGACAGAAAGAAAGGAGACGTGATGCTGGAAAGGAGAGGAAAAGAAGGCAAAGAGGAGGAGAGAAATAGTAGCAGAGAAGGAAAAGATACGTGAGGAAATGATAGGAGAGAAGTGGTTGGCTGGCTAGTTCATTCGCTCGTTAACTGCAATAATTTTAATGATAGAGAAGTGAAAGGAGAGAGACTTGAGGATGGAAGCAAAAGAGAGGAAAGGAGAGGAAATGAAAGGGGAAGGGAGCTGGCTGACCGGCTGGCTGGCTGGATGACTCGCTCTCTGCAATAATTTTCACAAGGGTTGGAAATTGAGGTCAGGACTCTGGAGTGAAGCAACGATAACGTTCACTGCGGCGGCCACACCAGCACTCAGAAAGGACACCCCAGGGAGTGATAACACAGGAGGCGTGTGGGGGCTGGACGAGGAGGATTGGGCGAGCGAGTGGGGGAGGGGGCGAAGGGAGGGTGGAGGCGTCTGAGGGAGCAGGTAAGGTGAGGGAAGGGAAAGAGAGGGGGAGAGAGAGAGGGGGGAGAGAGAGAGAGGGGGAGAGAGAGAGAGAGTCGCGTGAGGTGGAACATGCACGAGACGAAACGCAATAGAAGATGATAATAGAAAATCGGTTAGTAATAAAAGTGATAAAGGAAGCAAGAATCAATGGCTGGGGTAAATTTTTTTGTTCTTTATCGTTATTGTTTTATTGTTATATATTGCGACTCGAGGCGAACTGGTCGGTGAGGAGGCAGAGAAGGAACAGTGAGTTATTTTATGGTCTTATGCTCTTTTTATCCTTTTTCCTTTTTTTTTTTTCTTGTGCGTGTTTGAGAAGGAGGAGGAGGAGGAGGAGGAAGGAGAAGACGAGTGGGTGGTGATGATGGTGGTGGTAGAGGGGAGAGAATGAGGAGGAGAAGAAGGAGGAGGAGGAGGACGAGAAGCACATGAGACTAACGAGGTAATATTTGTCCAGCGCGTGCACATAAAAAGAATATATATCCGAGTAGGTGAAAAAAAGTATTAGAAAAATCAAATAAAAAAGGCAGATAAATTTATCAAAAGACAGAAGGATAATGTGAGTGAGTGTGTGTGTGTGTGTGTGTGTGTGTGTGTGTGTGTGTGTGTGTGTGTGTGTGTGTGTGTGTGTGTGTGTGAAGCAAAATGAACAAGCCAACAACACGGATACTGAAAGAAGTAAAAAATAAATAAAAATCGCCACCACCCTCACCACCACCACCACCACCACCACCACCACCACCAGCAGCAACAACAACAACAGCAACAACAACAACAACAACAACAACAACAACAACAACAACAATTTAGAACGTTCACCAGTACTTACCGATCATCAAGTCACTTCCAATGTTCTCCTTTTCGTCACTGCTGGGGTCCGCCATCTTGCTCTCGGCCACTTCAGGAGACATGGGGCGTCACGGGTCGCTGGGAGCTAAGTGTCGGAGGCGTGGCGCGGCGTGGGCCTGGCGGGGCGCGACGGGAGAAAGGGAGACAGGGAAGGTGAATGGTTAGCGAGCATACGTTGACTGGTGTATAGATTTCTCTATATGTATAGATATGTGTTTTCTCTCTCTCTCTCTCTCTCTCTCTCTCTCTCTCTCTCTCTCTCTCTCTCTCTCTCTCTCTCTCTCTCTCTCTCTTTATCAATTTATCTGTCAGTCTATCTGTTTATCAGTGTATTAGTTTATCAACCTGTTAATCTATTCATTTATTTTATTTATAAGTTTACACCAATGTTAATAGTTATTATTGATATGTTAATATTCATGATAACAGAGTCTACATCATAAGGAACTCCATAACATATGAAACTTTTCTATGTGAAGAGACAAGAATAAAGGTACCCAGGCAAGCTTGGTTCTTGGCTAAAGTACAATGTGGTCTGAAAAGGAGTCGAAATAAGGTCTAAAATACATGACATAATAAGCTATGTAGAATGAATAGAGGATGTTATTATGAAAGTACAAGGTGACACAAGAGAGTTGATAAATACAAATATTTAGTGTCATATTTTATCGAAAAAATGCAAACAGAAATCAGGCACAAGACTCAGATAATCTGTCGGCAGGATGGAATGAAGTCCTGTATGATGCGAGGATTCCAGCAAAACAAAACAAAAAATGAAGGAGAAAGATATACACGACATTTGGAAAAAAATTACCGGTACCACATGAAGTCAACAGATTGGCTGAGAAAAGGAAAAATGTGAAGACGAATAAATAGGGTTAAAGAATTACCAGTGCCAGGAAGTATTGCAATTATAAATATTGTTGATTAAATCTGACTAAAGGGCGAGTATTACGGATGGCGAATGTTTATAAGAAGCGAGGGGAAGAAAAGAGGTAACAAAATCATTAAACAAAATTATTACTCGCATTCTTCCAACAGAAGGTAAAAAGGAAAGAAATAACAGGCCTTAAGAAGATACGTATGCATGTGAGAAGAGAGAAAGCGGAAGAAGGGAAAAGGTCCTTAAGAAGACTATGTCAACAAAACGAGGGAAAGAGGAAGAAGTAACAAGATACTCTACAAGAAGAAGGGATGGGGAAGAGGTAACAAGATTTTCAATAAGATATACTACTAGAAGAGAGAAGAGGAAGAGTTAACAAAGTCTTTAAAAAGATATTCCTGCAAGAAGAAGAGAGAAGAGGTAAAAAAAAGTCCTCAGGAAGGTTTACCTACAAGAAGAGGGGAAGAGGAAGAAGTAGCAAAGTCCCTAAGAAGATATGCTTAGAAGAATGGGGGAAAGAGGAAGAAGTTAAAAGTCCTTAAGAACATGCCATACTTATGAGAAAAAAAGAAGAGCAAGGAGTGAAAAGAGTGGTAAAGAAAACACCAGCATTATCTCTTCCTTGTGCCTCCTTGAACCGTGCCACCTTCCCTCACATAAAGGTAAGCGGCGCATAAGTGGCTTGATATGGTGGCAAAAAAGAGGAGCCTTCAGCCATAATCACCCACACGTGACATCCGCATCAGAGCGTGGGTGTCTCCTGCAACTCAACACTTCCCGTCAGATCCTTACCACAGTGAAACCTTGGGCTCGACTCTGCCTTTCCTCTACACAATGCTCTTTGTCTGAGTGAATTCATATTTCTAGCTGGGACATTCCCCCTCTTCACCTGCACTGCACTCCACGTCATCCACACCCTTTCCTTTCTTCTTCTCCCCCCAAGATTCCCTTCCCTTCCCTTTCCATCCCGTGTTGTTGCACCACAGTGGTGGCTGCATATCATTTCGTGACGTAAATGCTTTCCATCTCCCAACCTCCTATCTCCAGATCAGAATAATCTTTATGGTTTCCGTAACGTCACCCATGTTTTGCATCACTTTCCTTCTAGGGACGGGAACTCCAGATCACGCACAGGTAGAATGATGTACAAAATAAATAAATAGATAAAAACTTTATTATAATAACATGGAAAAAGAAAGGAAAATTATTCAACTTACGGAAAACAATCTTAATTATAATAAACATGTTTCATAATAATGGGTCACTACTTAAACCATTTGCATATTCACAAGACACAAAGGAGGGAGAGAGGGAGGGAGGGAGTATGAGTTTCCGCGACAGGAGGGGTGAGCGTGAGGGCGGAGCGGGGCGGGGCGGGTCCCGGAGAGGCGTGCCACAAAGGATTTACAGCCACAAAGACTGAGTGGTCCTGATGGAAATGTTGTGGCTTCTCGCTTCCTGCCGCTCAGATTGCCACTGAAGACAGAGGAAGGAGTGGGGAGAGAGAGGAGATGTGAGATGAAGAGACTGAGATGAAATATAGCAAGTGAGAGGATATGAAAAGACTGAAATTAAAGATATGGGAGGGAGAGGGCGAAATGAGGAGATGATGGGAAGTGGGAAGGGGATAGGGAAATGAGGAGATGGTGAGATTAAAAAAACATATGGAAGGAGAGGGAAAGGAGCAGATGAAGAGACTGCAATGAAAGATATGGAAGATATGGGAAGAGGAGGGAGAGGGACGTGAAGAGACGGAAGTGAAAGAGCAGAAATTAGAGGGAAAAGGAACTGAAAGAGGTGAGTGGAGGAAGAGAGAAAAAAAAGGTGATAAGATTGAATGGAAAAAGATGAGAGGAGAAGGGAAGAAAGAGATAAATAGGCTGAAATTAAGCAAATGGGAGGAAGATAAGATGAAAAGGAAAACATGAAAATGCTGAAATGAATGAGGCAAACAAACGAGGGGAGGAAAAGGAGCAGATGAAACGAAAGACGTGAGAAGAAAAGGAGAGAGAAAGGGACACTAAAATGAAAAAAAAAGAGAGAAAGGGAGAAGTGAAAAGGTCAAGAGGAAAAAGGAGAGAAGTGAAAGAGGCTAAAGGAGAGAAAAGCCACAAAAAGAAAAAAAATAGAAGGCAAAAGTGACAAAATAGAAGTGATGAAGACAGATAAAAGATGGGAAAGAAAAGGAAAGGTTAAAAAAAAAATAACACCCAGGAAAGAGGTGAAGGGAGGAGTAAGAGGTTAACAGAAAGAAGTAACAAGAGCGTGTAAAGGAAGAATGATGGGAGAGGGATGAAAAAGGAAGAATGATGTTGGAGGGGGTGACAAGGCAGAGAGGGTGAGATAAGGGAAAGGTACAGACACGAGATTAATGAAGAGAGGAAGTGCGGAATGGCGATGAGGGCGTGGGGGATACTGTGAGATTAAAGAGTGGGCGAAAGAGAAGCGAAGTGGAGGGAGAGGAAACGAGATGAAGATGAGAAAAGGGAGAGGCTGACGCAAAAAAAAAAAAAAAGAAAAGGAGAGACAGGTAAAGGTAAACTTATTAAAGATACACTAACGAAGGTGAAACAAAGGTGAGACTACACAGTAAGGCATAAGTACCAGTGTTATCTTAATATCAAATTACAGGATAGAACTAATTACAGAAACATTCGTACTATACTTAAGGTCCCACAGACAAACTATAGACACAGATACAGACACTAATTCAGCACTAACAGTTCTGAAGTTTTGAAGCTGAACAAAGAAAGAGAAATATAAGAAAAGGGACTGGAGGAGAAACGAGATATAAATAAGAGGTTGAGAGCACCACGCAAGGCAAGCACTGAATAGAACAGGCTCATGGAATCAACAAATTTGACGAGTCCAAGTGCCCAAGTGGTTATGAAGTGTGAGGTTTGGAAGCCATATTACCTGAGTGCGTGATGATGGAAATGATAATGTTGGTGATGATGGTAACGGTGTGTAGATGGGGGGAGGGAGGTAAGGAAGGAGTGTGGGTGTTAAATGAGAGAGAGAGAAAGAGAGAGAGAGAGAGAGAGAGAGAGAGAGAGAGAGAGAGAGAGAGAGAGAGATTATATACGCATTACTAGTTTTCTGATTGTGTGTGTGTGTGTGTGTGTGTGTGTGTGTGTGTGTGTGTGTGTGTGTGTGGCTTCTGCGCCATACGTCACAGCCTCATACACGCACACACACACACACACACACACACACACACACACACACACACACACTCTCTCTCTCTCTCTCTCTCTCTCTCTCTCTCTCTCTCTCTCTCTCTCTCTCTCACTGGAGTGCAAGTAGTATCACAAAAAGAGTTCACATCCTAACTCACTGGGGCACTTTTTTCTCGTCTTCTGACCCGTTATTGTGTGCAAAGTTGTGAGATCTATTTGCATCTCTAGTTTTCCTCTGTCTTGTCTTTCCACGAAGGGATGAATATTCTGACGTAAGTCACGACACATGAATATGATAAGATCACCAACACAGATATATACGAGTAAAAACAACAAATTTAAACAACAGGCCGGCTGACACACACACACACACACACACACACACACACACACACACACACGCAATTAAACACTAAGCATGTTGTCACGTGCCAAAGTCTTGCACGTGCTGCTCATCACACGTGCATGAGACCATCAAGCTGATAACGAGCGTTCCTCTCGTTACGTGGCCTTACTCACCCCTGGAATGCGGAGGGGAGGGCGAGGTGGGCGGTGGGGGCGGACACTGTGTTCCTGATGGAGGTGAAGATGGTCTGCGGTAAAGACGAGTAGCGAGGCACTGCACCAGGTAGAGGAGAGAGCGGCGAGTGAACTACCCACACCCTGCGCAGTCTTCAGGAGGTAATGGTGATCCAAGGTGGTTCCGAGGTCCTCTGTTTCGGGCTGTCGAGGTACGATGATGTCAGGCCGCGTCACCTGCCTGTGTGTTCCACCTGTCCTGGGGTTTTCTACTTTCAGGGTTACAGCGAGCGAGCCTCGGGAATGTATTGGTCCTGTCAAGAGGCAGTTCTGATGCACAGATGATCAGCATTCTGGAAATTAAATAAACAGTAAAAGCCAATCTAAAACTGTTGCCTTAGCACGTGCTGACTTCTATTCTAAAAACAAGCGACGTGAAAATTATTCTCAGAGAACCACACCTGCCACTGCCGGTGACCCTTACCGCCTCTGTTATTAAGACGCCGGCGAGGAACAACCTGCGCTCTGCTGGTGCCCAGGCGCGCGCCCGCCCGCCCGTCTGCCCGTTGTCTTAAGGTGGAAAATCCTCGCCGTCTCAGGGCTCTCTCGCGAGATGCTGATGCTGGGCGGCACGTGGCTGTGTCTCCCACGACACCTGCCTCTCCGCTATGTGTCGCTCGCCTTCGCTCACCCACCGACCACCTCCACTGTTCGCTGTTCTTCGGTGACCGAGTCTTTTTGGAATTACCACGCGCGATCACATCACACCTGCCCCACGCGGCCATGCACTCTCCTCACATCACCTGGACGCTTGCCTGAGTCTAGTAAGCCTCGTCGCATATCCCAACATATTGCGGTCTCTAATTAGCAAGGGGGGACTTTTGATAACGGAGAGAGACTGGATATTTTTAGATTTACTTTAAAACGAAAAAAAAAAGAAATATCATATACAGCATGTTCAGAATCTTATTCACACACACACACACACACACACACACACACACACACACACACACACACACACACACACACACACACACACACACACACACACACACACACACACACACACACACACACACACACACACACACACACACACACACACACACACGCCAACAGAGAGAGAGAGAGAGAGAGAGAGAGAGAGAGAGAGAGAGAGAGAGAGAGAGAGAGAGAGAGAGAGAGAGAGAGAGAGAGAGAGAGACAGACAGAGAGACAGACAGATAGACAAAGAGAGAGAGAGAGAGAGAGAGAGAGAGAGAGAGAGAGAGAGAGAGAGAGAGAGAGAGAGAGAGAGAGAGAGAGAGAGAGAGAGAGAGAAAGAGAAACAGACAGACAGACAGGCAGACAGACAGAGAGACAGACAGATAGAGAGAGAGAGAGAGAGAGAGAGAGAGAGAGAGAGAGAGAGAGAGAGAGAGAGAGAGAGAGAGAGAGAGAGAGAGTGTTAACAAATATCAACGCATGCTTGTATGTTTACGTATGATTACAAATCTTGTTGACAAAAAGAAGACCTAATTCATATCAGACTTACCAATTTCATATACACAATTATATAAGGATATCATGTTAGTTAATGAGTAGTTAGGTGATTAGTTAGTAAGTTAATCAGTTAGTTAATTAGTTAGTTATTTAGATAGATAGATAGATAGATAGTTAGATAGATAGATAGATAGTTAGTTAGTTAGCTAATTAGTTAGTTAGTTAGTTGGTTAATTAATCAGTTAGTGTGTGTGTGTGTGTGTGTGTGTGTGTGTGTGTGTGTGTGTGTGTGTGTGTGTGTGTGTGTGTGTGTGTGTGTGTGTGTGTGTGTGTGTGTGTGTGTGTGTGTGTTTGCAGATGTGTCTATGCGTGGGTTTGTGAGTGTGCGAATCAGTTAAGGTGACGTGGTCAGCCTCACCTGCCTGCCATCAGACAAGGTGAGGCAGGCTGTTCCCACACCTGCCTCCCATCCACCCTCCCTCCACGCCTCCATCCATCCTATCCTCCCTCCCAGCCTCCCTCCGTCTTATTTTTTTACTCTCTCTCTCTCTCTCTCTCTCTCTCTCTCTCTCTCTCTCTCTCTCTCTCTCTCTCTCTCTCTCTCTCTCTCTCTCTCTCTCTCTCCCACTTTCTTCCTTAACTTTCTTTTTATATTAACCCTAACTTAAATTTTACTTTATGTTTTTACTTTCAATCTCTTTTATCGTATTCTCTTCACTCAAATATATTCCCTCATCAACGTGTTTCCGCCTTTACTCTCTAATCTTCTAGCATACTCGTACAGCACTATACCTCCGCCTTCCACACCCACTTTCCTCATGTGTCCCTATACTTGACTCTCATCCCCGCGGTAATAGCACATCCCTCCCGTCTCGCACATCCTGTTTGCTAATTCCTCCTTTCACTCACATTGTTGCTTGATTCGGTTTAAGTACTACGTATTTTCTCTCCCGGTAACGTCTGACTCTTTTTAAAATGTCTGTGATTTTATATAACCATCGTCTCTTTTTTTCTTTATTTGGTTCTCATGTAGTACACACACGCTCTCTCTCTCTCTCTCTCTCTCTCTCTCTCTCTCTCTCTCTCTCTCTCTCTCTCTCTCTCTCTCTCTCTCTCTCTCTCTCTCTCTCTCTCTCTCTCTCTCTCTCTCTCTCTCTCTTTCAGGAGCAACACTGGTAACAATTAAAGGTGTAGCGAGGACGAAGAGGTCTGGTCGCTACCTGCCCGTCGCCGCAGCTGCACTGATTATTGCCCAGGAAGCAGCTCACCTGTTCGTCCCTCCCTCTCCTCCCTCACTCCATACCCGCCCTTCCCTCTTTCTCTTTCACTTCACCCTCTCTCCGTCTCCACCCTCTTCTTCCTTTCCACTCACTATCCTCTCAATCCCGTCCGTTGTCTTATTAAGCTATATGTATTCCACCTTCACTAATCTGACAGAGGAAAAGTAAAGAAGAGCATCGTTTGGGAATAATTACAAGGCCACGCTAAAATTCGCCATCCGAGCCTCCCTGCCACTCAAGCAGGTGCCCGAGACAGGTTTGGGGGAGGCTGGTGTGAGCCACTGTCTTGGGCGCGTTTCAGAATGTTGCGTCTCGTGAAGCTGAGGAGGCGAGAGGGGGAAGGGTGAGCGTTACGTAGCAGCGTGTTGAGTGAGGACAAGGCAGCAGGTGGTGGTGGTGATGCTGTAACAATCAAGCGTCCTCCAGGGAGAGAAATTGTAGGTATAAAAAAAAAAAGCAAAAGAAGCAGCGACTCCTGAACAGTGCTCGCTCGCCATAACCTGAATATAACACCTTACTGACCCACATTCAGGCTTATCTCCACGTGGCTCTCATGCACTCAGCACTCAGGCACACCAAGCTTCAGAAGAGGGGAAGGACTGGTGTGTTTATGTATGTGTGTTACTGAAACTATAGAGACATCGCTCGGTACATTGACACACTGACGAAAAAAGTTTAGTTATTGACACTTTGTACTTGTCATAATAAAGTTCCCCGGCGTTCATCTAAAGAATGGATGATGTATTGTAACTGTGTTGGATGTTAAGAGGGCATTTAACGTCGCTTTACCGCAAAGTCTTGTCCAGCAACGGAAACTTCCCATACCGGCCGCTGTTTGAGTTGTGTGTGTGTGTGTGTGTGTGTGTGTGTGTGTGTGTGTGTGTGTGTGTCTGTCTGTCTATGTGTGTGTGTGTGTGTGTGTGTGTGTGTGTGTGTGTGTGTGTGTGTGTGTGTGTGTGTGTGTGTGTCTGTCTGTCTGTGTGTGTGTGTGTGTGTGTGTGTGTGTGTGTGTGTGTGTGTGTGTGTGTGTGTGTGTGTGTGTCTGTCTGTCTGTCTGTGTGTGTGTGTGTGTGTGTGTGTGTGTGTGTGTGTGTGTGTGTGTGTGTGTGTGTGTGTGTGTGTGTGTGTGTGTGTGTGTGTGTGTCTGTCTGTCTGTGTGTGTGTGTGTATTGGGACAGATGAGCCACACAAACAGCAGATTTCAAATTTAGTACAATCTCTCCACATACGAATATATACATACATACATACATACATACATACATACATACATACATACATAAATACACAGAACTTGCCTACACACCTGGCATAAACACTCTCGGGGATCCATGATAATTTTTCAATCAAACATACAACACGGAAAAAAAGTACCATCATAAAACCTTTATGAAACACGTATATAAAGAGAGAATCACTTCCTCATACATACATACATACATACATACATACATACATACACCAACACCAACATAATACCTAATCTCTAACACCAGGGAAAATCAGGCTAACATACCATTACTGAACACTGCAACAACTTGACTTCTTCACTAACACAAGGTAAAAAATGTAAATAGATAAATAAATAAATAGATAAATGTGTATACAAGTATAATAATCAGGCAGATCACATTCATTCACATCAGTTCTCACAGATGGCTTATTAAGTTCACAAAACAGCAAGGCAGAGAGTAAAAACAGAGAAGACAGAGGTATGAAAAGACAGACGTAAAAAAAAAAAGAAAATGAGATACACGAACAGGAAACACAGAGCTAAGAGGCGGCTTTGTCCAGTTTTTACATGCTTACCTACGTAATACCACCTGTCTGGTCTTCGTTAATACCTTTGGTGACGTTCAGTAGTATTCGTAACGGCTGTATCAACTAATTTCTGTGAGGCAACACGAGTAGGAATCAGGGAGTTAAGAGAAGTATATATGGGATTTATACACCTAGTAAGTACCTTCAGTAACAGATTTAGAGATATTTGAGATTTCAGTATCAGCTAATTTCTGTGAAATAACACGAACAAGAACCAGAGATTGAATGAAAGTTAAGAGAGACACTTATCTAGCATTCATACATCTGGTAAACATTTTTTATTTCGTCTCCAGTGATAGCTTCAAAGATATTCGTAATTTCAGTATCAACTAATTTCCTTAAATAAGATAAAATGAACAGAAAGTTGAGAAGAGAGTTAAGAAAGACGTTTTACGTAACATTTTTAAACCTGTTCAGCACCTTATATTTCAGCTTCAGTGACAACTTCTAAGACGTTTGTAATTGCAATATCAACTCATTTCTTGCGAGATAACACGAACAGGAACTTAAGATGACAGCAGACTTAAGAGACATTTTTTTTTTCCAGCATTCATAACTTTTGCTGGCATCTCTTATTTGGGCTCTGGTAGTAGGTTGATAAAATGATTAATGTTACTTAAATGCTATAGCAACTTTTTTTTTTTTGTGCTCGGCATTACCAGACAAGTTAAGAAAAGCATTATACCAGATAATTAAACTTCACAAATATTACTTACTTGGGATTTCGTACCGTTGATAAAGTGAAGTTAAATGGTACTCTTAAATTCTGTATCAATTTCTCTTTTGCTTGTCGTCACCAGAGAAATCAACAGTAGCATTATTCGAAGTTTCAAAACCTCCCATTTATTCGGGATCTGGTACCGGGTAGGTTGATAAAGTGATGTTAAATGATACTGTTCATTGCTGAGTCAATTATTACTTTCTCATCATTACTAGAGAAGTTAAAATTACATTATAGCAAACCTCACAAACATCACTTCAGAATTTTGTACTAGGTAGGTTGATAAAGTGATGTTAAATGATACTGTTAACTGCCAAATCAACTAATTTTTTACGTTCTTCATCACTGTAGCAGCTGTCTGCGCCCTACAGGGAGGAGGGAGAACCTCGACCCGCCTGATCACGTCGCGCCAGGGCAGTTGGGGGCGCGTGCAGGTGTTACGGGCACGTGTGTCTGGCCACCTGCCTGGCTCCCACCTGCCCTGACCCTCACCACGCCACCCTCGCCACCTAAACCTCACACACATATACACATACTTCTGTACTCGTTGGAAGATTGCGGTTTTCTTTTGTATTCGTTATCTTTTATTATGCTCTCTCTCTCTCTCTCTCTCTCTCTCTCTCTCTCTCTCTCTCTCTCTCTCTCTCTCTCTCTCTCTCTCTCTCTCTCTCTCTCTCTCTCTCCATTAAGGGTGAATCAATACCCAACATCTCAGTATCTATTTATAGTATGATATGCGCAATAGAGAGATACCATCTACCGTGTGTGTGTGTGTGTGTGTGTGTTTAACAAACAACCCTTCATTATAAAGCTGCATATTAATATAAAGTCTAAAATACCGACATATGTCATACAGGAGAGCGCTCACAATCTATTAATACATGCAACTGTCCCATGAAGCAGTCTAGACACCCCTGATAAGACAGACAAAGCGATGAAACGCGCCACTCCCTCCTTCCCTCCTTCTCTGGGTCTTCAGCTGCGTTGATAAGACCGCGTTTTTCACTGTCGTGGGCGAATGAATCTGCAGAGGCCCCGGAACGAGACAAGCCTGACCTTCCATGTGCTTCAGCGCAGACAAGACAGCGCCACAAACTGGTGAGGCACAAGGTAAGGATCTTTACTGACAGCTGCCTCTACCTGACGAATCAACGACTTGCTTCGACTCCCATGCCGCAAATATTCCATCACTTATAGACCGGTATTCTTAACCCTTTCACTGTTTTCACTGCTGGTTATTATTTTCCTATAATTAAAAGCAATTTTTCAGAAACTAAAGCATGTCGCAGTAGTTCCGTGGCTTTTACAATACAAAATTACTTTTTTTTATTCCCTCTTTACTCTGTCTATCATGTAAACTTCACTTTTATACTGTTATGAGTGTTACCAAAGATGCTCATAGCGGTAAAAGAGATAAACGCTTTGTTCTTTCATCAGAATTATCTTCGAAGGTCACAGAAATTATCACCTAGTCGGGTTTCCCTTTTTTTTTGGGGGGGGGTCCAGAATACATGTTAAACTACCACTAGTCACAAAAATACCCTTCAAAATTATGGTGATTTCCACTGAAGCCTGCCAAACGTAAGAGACTGAAATGTTGAGGAATACGATCCCTAGTGTTACTTCTATGTACCGTGATTTTCATTTGTATTCTTACCATTCTTGTTTACAATGTTGCAGGTACTCCACTATTAAGATTGCAGAAGTACGTGTTTATCATGCGGTAGATTTTTGTGGCTTTTAAGTTTTACGTCATGAATTTCATCAGTGGGTCACAGTGTGTTTGCGTAAGTAAGTTAGGCAACGCACTGCATTACACAACGTCATGCACGGCCTTTGTGTGACGAACCCTCATAAACAGAAAACACAAAGTAAAGCGGGCATTGACCTCCTCTTGTATTCTTCACCCGTTCTCCCTTGGCTTAATTGGAAACCTTATCTAACGACATTAGTGTGAGCGTATACGGAGTCCAGTGATGGGTTGTGAAACATGCAAACATCTCCAACAAGGTCACACACACACACAGGAGTACTGTATGAGTAGCGTATAGTGTGATGATTCTATACGTTACTAATACAGTACTCGTGTTTTTCTACGTGTACTTAGCCGCTCTCTCATTTCCTTAGGATTTTTAATACGAAACCAATGTTACTCTTTCATCAAGTATCCATATCAGCGTGGTGTTTCTTAATTGTATCTCTAATGTGGCCTGATGTTTACCTCTTCATGATTACACTCAACTCCACGGACATTTTCAGTATCTTACAAAAATAGTAACTCGGATTTTTCCTTACTTCGAAAATATTGCCTAATTAACTTTTTCTCCCTTAATCTCCTCCAGAATTAAACAAAGAGAAGCAACCTAATCCTATATCAAGGACTGTAATTGGATCAGCAGGCATTCAGACGAGCCGAGTAGCCTGCCTTCAGATATCTGCCCCTTCATGTTTCGGAGTCCCCATGTCTTGGCATCTTGAAAGGAATGTCTGGCAGCCACGCGCACAATAAGATCCTTGCTGTGCTGTCATATTAATGGTATCTAGATCAAGAAGTTTAGCTGACACGCAAACAAAATTCTTCAGGCCATTGTGCACCTCACACCACACTGCACTCAAGCGACCAAACCGTGTGCTGCATTTCGATGGTCTGTTGTCTTTAGTTACAAGTAATACCAGATAAGTCTTCCTTGTTCATCAGATCGCTAAGGCAAGGAACCATCAGCTGCAAGTAAAACCAATCAGTTTCTGGGCTAAAGTTTTGTGTTCTGGGAAGATTATATGTTCAGGTTCATTGTATACTTCAAGGAGTTTTGATTTATCTTGTTAGTCTAAAACATTTACTAAGTTTTCATCCCTGAACTAGATGAACAAAGTCTAAAAGATGATAACGAAGTACTTATACGAGTAAATGACTGAGAGTTTTGTGTATTGCTAATCCAAACTATGCTATCAATATAATCCTGGAATGACTGATTAACTGGATTTGATCACACAACAACTTAGTCATATAACGCTCAATCAATCACCAATGTGTGTGTGTGTGTGTGTAAATGGACCGTATTCTGAAACACCTCTACCTCGCACCTCCACTACTTTCAAAAGTTTCTAGTTGAAGTTACAAGTGTTTTTAAGGAAGTTTTTATAATTTGAGTGAGAAATTAACAAGATTTCGACATTATTAACCAGTAAAACACTTTTAAGAACCCGACTAACCATCTCTGCGGGCCTTGGAAAATAGTCGTTGTGAGAAAGCAAAGCGTTTCAGAATACAGGCTGGTTTCTTTTCTCTTCCTCCAGTGAGCCAGCCATGCCGCGCCGCTATGGACATCACGCCTCGCTGCGTGTCGGTGGTTGCTGGGAAGGAAAAAGCCAGGGGGTGATGCGCGTCCTGGTGATGACCCACTGCAGGGGAAGGAGCAGCTCGAGCCGTGTGCCGGACGGTCCCTGCAGGGCTTTAGGGCCTGGCAAGGGTAACACGGGAGCTTTTTCTACTCTTATTCGATACGTCAGCAGGCGACGTCCCTCTGGGGTGCGCTTCAGGCCTGCTGGGAAGGCCGTGGAGGAAGGCATCTGGTGGGGAGGCTGCTGTCAACTCTATCCTTTGTTTTCATCTCTCTCTCTCTCTCTCTCTCTCTCTCTCTCTCTCTCTCTCTCTCTCTCTCTCTCTCTCTCTCTCTCTCTCTCTCTCTCTCTCTCTCTCTCTCTCTCTCTCTCTCTCTCTCTCTCTCTGCTTTGCATATTTATAAATTCATCTCATATTCATTTGATTTAATTTTGCGGTCTGCATTTACAAGTATCGTTTGTATCGCTTCAATTCCTTGCTTTAGTGCTTCTTTCTTACAATGTATCCACCATTGTTAACTTCTCTTCCTGCACGCCTCCTCCTCCTCCTCCTCCTCCTCCTCCTCCTCCTCCTCTCACAGCAGCTAATTTTCATATTTATACCCTCGTCCGTGCCAGCCCAGCCCTCCACCTCATTTTCCAATCTACCTTCCCTCCCTCTAATCATCTCTACCTTTTCCTCCTTCAAGCTGTTATCTTTCCCTATCACCTAACCTCTTCCCCCACTCCTATCTATTCCTCCTCTTTCCTCCCCCTCCCCCTCCGCCACACTGTCGCCTCGGGAGTAGGGTGGGGGGGCAGGCGTGGGACCCGGGGCGAGTCGTGCTGTGCCATACTGGTCTTACGCTTTCTGATGTCCGGTTGGAGTGCCCTTTACCCTGAGCTGTCCGCCTCCGTCCCTCCCTTCTCTTCCTCCTTGACGCCGCCTATTCCTCTTCCCCTCTCACCTCCCTCCGCATCTCTACACGACTTCAGAATACTTCCACAGGCTGTAGTTGCATTTTTTCTTTCTTTTCCTTGCAGATTTTCTTGGATCGACCTTTTTTTCTCTCTCTTATCCTTCTTCTTTTTCTTCCCTTGTTTCTCTACGTTATGTCTGTTTTAGTGTTAACGAAACTGGCAAAATACAAAACGTAAAAATGAATAATTAATGATGATGATAATAAATAAGATAAAGCATGTTTATTTGTTATTCCAAAAGAAGTTGATCAGTAAAAGTTTCCTTTTCTTCATTCCCCTCTCCAGCTGTTCTCTTTCCCTTCAAGATATTCCGTTTTGAATTGTGTGGTACATTAATTCCTCTATTCACTCCTACTCTCAAGACTTTAAATTAGGTTACTTAATGCGAAATAGTTTTTTACTGTCCCATAATTACTTACACGCTTTCCCTCCTTATATCAAATCATCCACTTTCCCTCAGCTTTTCAAAACACAAAATTAGGTTCGTTTACCTGTTGTTTTAATTTTCCAAGATACTTTCCCCTTCCTGTGCTTGAGTGTGCTCCCTATTTTCCTTTGCAATAGGCTAATGACTGGAGGAAGCAGGGAAGGAGGAAGAAGAGAAGCATAGATGC
Source organism: Scylla paramamosain (assembly GCF_035594125.1). Classification (NCBI taxonomy): domain Eukaryota; kingdom Metazoa; phylum Arthropoda; class Malacostraca; order Decapoda; family Portunidae; genus Scylla; species Scylla paramamosain. Next base: position 8,472,682 of record NC_087152.1, read on the forward strand.
AACAGTAGCAAGAACGACAACGTTGACAATGACGAAGACAATAGCTGAAATTTAAGGCATTGACAGAATGAAGAAAAGAGAGAGATTGAAAGAAAATGAGAACAGATTAAATGCAAGACGACAGCAACGACAACAACGACAAACGACGACGTTAAGAACAACGACGACGACGATGACGATAACGAAGAAAAGAACAAGAACAAGAACAAGAACAAGAATAAGAACAAGAATAAAAAGAATATGAGCAAGAAGAAGAAGAACAACAACAACAAGACTAAGAACAAGAAAAAAAAAAGAAGAGGAAGCTGTTCGTGTCCCGCCAGGTAGCCTCAGGTGAGTCGTGAGGTACACTACTGGTGGTGATCCGCCCATTGTGGCTCGCAGGCTCTCACCGCCCACAGCCGCCCACACCCACCTGACCACAAGCAATAACCTTTTCCCCTCCACCTACATGCGTACACACACACTAATACACATTTTACACCCTGTAGTTGAGACGGGCGGACAGACAACGCTTGGAGGAAGAGAAGGAAAGGGAGGAGAGGAAGGAAAGGAAGGCAGGAACACTCCGGGCACTGTCAGGTCCTCACGCACTCCGCCTGCCCAAGCTGTGGTCGCCCGGAATCACCTTCTCAGATCTCGCCCCGATTGAGTTTCAAGTAATGCCGCGGAGTGACTGGTCGATTATGATGGAGGGAATCGTGACGAGGGGGGACTGGAGTGGGGATTGAAGGGGGGATGGGGCGGTAAGGTTCATGCAGCAGTGGAGGAAAAAATGTAGATACAGCGGGAAAGAAATAAAGACACGCGGGGAATATTGAGTAAGAGACGAAGGAATAGAGAGGAAATTGAGTAAAAAGTATGAGGAACGTTCAACATTAGAAAAAAAAAATTGAGATAGAGCGTAAGGCAGTGGCGGAAAAAAAAATAGAAATAAAGAAAGGAAAAGTCAAGACACAACGGGAAATGCTGGGTAAGATATGAAGAATTAGAAAGAAAATAGAGGAAAATTACGAGGAAGATGTAACAATGGAAAAAAATAAGATACAGAGTAAGGCAGTGAGGAAACATGAAAATAAAACAGAAAAAAAAGTAAATACACACGGGGGATGTTGAGTAAGAATTGAAGAAATAGAAAGAGAAATTAGTAAAAACACGATGAAGATGCAAGACTGGAGAAGAAACTGAGACAGAGCGTAAGACAATGTGGAAAAATATGGAGTTAAAAGCGGGAAGGAAGTAAAGACACAAGGAAAATACTGAGTAAGAAATGATGAAATAGAAAGAGAATTAAGTTAAAATACGTGGAAGGTGTAACACTGGAAAAAGATGAGACAGAGTGTGGTAAAAGTAAACACATAAGAAAAAAGTATGCAACAGATGAACGAACAGAGGGAATTAAATCAGACATCAGGAGAGGGCGGTGCGACAGTGCAAACGCGGAGGGAATACATAAGAAAATTGAAAAAAAAAAGCGAAGATAAAAGAGTAAGTATGAAATACACAAATAGCAGAGGGAATAAAAGCCAATAATAGTGGAAAATTTAGGATATAGCAGAAAACTAAGCAAGATACACAAGAAAAAGATAAAAATATAAGAAATGAATGAAAAGGAAAGTGAATGATTGACTGATTCATATTCTTGGAGTCGTAACAAGAGGAGAGGAAGTTGAATAAAAGACAATAGGAGACATAGAAGTTTTTGAGTGACTGGGTACAAAAGATGAGAGGAAGAGAAGCTAATAAGTAAGGCTGACTTCGTGACTTCGGGTACATCCACATATACACTTCGAGGAGAAAAAGTTCGTGAAAAGTAAGGTTCAATATTTATTCCTTATTATTTCATTAGGGTTACTTTTAGAGGTTTAGAGCGAATATTAGTCAGGTTTTCATAAGTATTTTTTCCTAGTGGCAGCGTAAAACTCTTGGTAAACTATCATTAAAATCATGAAAACAATCTTGAAAATTTCAGAAACTTTCGATCAGCCTATTACAAGTGACTGATCTAAAAGGTGCCAATAAGATTAAGAATATTAGTCTCTCTCTCTCTCTCTCTCTCTCTCTCTCTCTCTCTCTCTCTCTCTCTCTCTCTCTCTCTCTCTCTCTCTCTCCACCACATCCCTGCCACCGCCGCCGCCGTCGCCATTCTCTGATAAAGGTCATTTCGTAACACGGTAAAGACACGCTCGCCGTTATCGCATAATGGATCAGGTGTGTGTCGGGGAGGCCAGGCAGGTGTGGCCGCCGTCACGACCCTTCCGAAGAGACACGACCGAGCCGCTCACCCGCCCTCTCTCCTCATCCCGCACCCGCACATTATGGAGGGATGCTCTCTCTCTCTCTCTCTCTCTCTCTCTCTCTCTCTCTCTCTCTCTCTCTCTCTCTCTCTCGGCGGTAAAGGTATTTGCCGTAAAATTATTTAAATATCTACTGAATATTCAGGATATTTAATGTAAATTGTCTAAGAATATCCGAGAAAAACATGCTTGTGTGGTGTTAACGCTATGGGACACACACACACACACACACACACACACACACACACACACACACTGGTACATCACTCATGCATGCACGTTGAAAAAAAAAGAGCAAGAGAATCCCAGGGTGTACATTCTGGCCACGACTGCGCTGCTCAATCTCTATTTTTTACTCCCTCTCTTTCAGAAATCGCGGGAGGGATGGGGTACGGACGGACGGACGGAGGGAGCGGGAGAGGAGGGGAAGGGAGGAAAGGAGGGAGGAAGGGAGGGGAGGGCGGAGGATGGGAATTGTGGTGTAGCGAGACATTCGTAAAATTGATCAGGACCAAGAGCAGCAAGATTCACACGAAGCCGTTTTTTTGCCGGGTCGTGCCTTACCGCGGCGGCGTCGGCGGCGGGCCCGGCGTGAGGGTCCCGTGCAGGGCTGGAGGGGCTGAGGTGACCGCCTGGGTGTGCGTGTTTCTGCAATTTATTGGAGATTGAAGGAGAAAATTGGAATGCTGATCTTTTACATATATCACATTAGGTCATACTGTTCTCTCTCTCTCTCTCTCTCTCTCTCTCTCTCTCTCTCTCTCTCTCTCTCTCTCTCTCTCTCTCTCTCATAAATTCAACGCAGCATGAATACACAGTGATGCGCATATGTGTATATGGAAACTATTTATAGAAAACGTCATACATAATAAATCAATTTGTCAGTCCGGCTTACACCTGAATCTCGTAAAGCTATATCTTGCCAACAATCCCAGAAGAAGGAGTGATCGCAATACACATACACAGGTCTATTAGATCGTTAATGAAGCAAATTTCTCTCTCTCTCTCTCTCTCTCTCTCTCTCTCTCTCTCTCTCTCTCTCTCTCTCTCTCTCTCTCTCTCTCTCTCTCTCTCTCTCTCTCTCTCTCTCTCTCTCTCTCTCTCTCAAACCTTCACACATACACAAACAAGTCTCTGCACTTTTAAAACGACCACTGAAGCGAAGAGTGGAGGAAATTTTTCACAGTTTTGTTGAGGATATCAAATAAAACCACTTTCATCAAGTTCAGCCCAACGTCACGACAATTCGGCTTACATTATGCAAACTCTGTACATAAACCGGTCCCTCCCACAGCCACGCAGCAGGTGCAGTGAGCCGTACCCCTCCACTGCACTGATGCCGCGGCAGACACGGTGAGCACAGCGCCGCCTTGACACTCCCTCCCTAACCCAAGTGTTCCCTAAGCACCAACACTCCTGTGATTACTCTCCTGTGTGTCGTTCCTAGACTTTAATCACGCCCAATATATCAAATTACATGGCGGCGATTAAAGCAAACGAGGTCAGGTGGCAGGTGCAGGTGCTGTTCGTAATTACCTGGACACATAATTCATCACAGGTATAAACACTCGCCCAGCACAGGGTTGGTTGCCTGCCCACTGTGTTTGTAGTTTCATCGTCCGTCCCGTTAGTGTGAAAGCAAGGCATTGCGTCACATTCCCCTCGGTCATACATCCTTAGATAGCACTTCCTTCCTTGTTTGTCTTTCCTGTAACCTTGGAATCCTTCATCTTGGCATAATAACGTCTCTACACGCTGCCTCTCATTATCACTGCGCCTTTAACTCCACCACCACTACAGTCGCCGCCGCTGCCGCCGCCGCCGCCGCCACTTCCACTTATCAGAGCCGTATCTTCGCTTTTTTTTGCCTGCCCCTCCCTCACGCCATCTCTAGGGTGCACCTCCACATTATCACTTTATAAGGAAGCTCACACTCTCCTCCCTTCATCCTTCTAACGCCTCTTGATGCCTGGTTCCACGCCCCGTCCTGCCTTGCCCTGCCCAGTCTCATTTAATGCTTATCAAATTCTTATTTACTTTAGCCCCATTACACTGCCATAAATCCTGGGCGGAGAGGAGCAGGCGGCTCAGGGCGGATGGGTCTCCTACTGGGTTGGTTAGTGCAGGTGAGGGCGAGAATTGTTTTATGTGGATATTGCTCTCTCTCTCTCTCTCTCTCTCTCTCTCTCTCTCTCTCTCTCTCTCTCTCTCTCTCTCTCTCTCTCTCTCTCTCTCTCTCTCTCTCTCTCTCTCTCTCTCTCTCCAACAACAACAACAACAACAACAACAATGATAATGATAATAATAATCCCAGTGTTACTAATACTAACCTTAATAATACACCTCACCTCCAAACAACCTTGCTCGCCTCCACACAAAAGGAAGAAGAGAAACCTCCTGCTCTGTATATCAAGAAAGAATGTCACTGGTGTTGGACGAGTCACATAAATTGCAAATATCAGCGACTGTGTTATCGGCGATCATGATGTTTAAGATCGCCTCAACCCGTCTCCTCATTGCAAAACGCAAGGAACGACTGTACGACCTCGTCAATTGAAAACTTACAGCCCGGCTTATCTACACGGTAGCCTGACTTGGGTAGTAAAGACAGTTAGTGAAAAGATCAAGAGCCAAGCTTACGTCCCATTGAGCACTGCCGCTTCACTGGCTAATTGGTCTTTGTAACAGTTCTCCCTAACCTTTGCATTTCGTGGGATAGGAAAGGGTAACTAGAGGATCTCAGGTGAATGAATTGTGGTTTGACGTGTAATTCAGACAGGGAAGGGGCTCACCTGTGCCCTGTGACTGGCTGAGGGAAGGAAAGCCAAGGCTGCGGAGAGGAAACGGACGCAAGGTGTTGATGTTATCATGGGATGGATCTGAAGCGAGGCGATGGACGGCGACATTTTCAGAGCCGATCCTCTGACGACACCCGACCAGCCGCTGCCTCCCAACTCCTGCCCACGACCCTGACCTAAGATGTACAAAATGCATATAGAAATTTTTCACTTCGCTTAATATGACAGGTTAGGTAGGTGATGTAAACATAAAAGGTTTGGCTGAGGTCATGTGAGGTAAGTAGAGCATTGTCAGATTAAAGTAGTTAAGAACAAAATACTCTTTTTTTCTAAACTGTGTGCTTGCATACCTGTTAATATGAGAAGTTTGTGCATAATTATTAAATTCTAAATCTAGAAAGCAAAGACGCAAACAGAGAAAGACCAGATTATCAAGTAAACTTTTTTTTTCCTCCACTCACATCCGCAAGGAACAATCACCCTTACGAGTTAATAAGCAAGCACTACAATTTCCTTTTGCACATGATTCTTCAGTGATTGGGTTGTTTGATAATATGTATAAATAAAGGAGGTTGTTCAGCACCTATGGATTAAGAGTAGCAGTCTCACACTTACTCTCAACTCATGAATTTTTCTCACTATTGCTTCCTAAAAATGTGTCACATAGTTCCTAGCCACTCAAAGATCAACAACGCAATGCATTACCATTATAGTAAATCCAGTATTTTGAAACTGATAGCACTCTCAATCAAGACTATTTCCAAATGCAATAGGGATTATTAGTCGTGTTTTCATTATATGTGTTTTCTTTCAATTGATGATTCAGGATTCTTGTTAAACAATCACTACAATCAATGAAACATCCTTGAAAGTAAAATATATTCCATCAGAGTCTATTAAAACGTAACCTAACCTAACCCCAACCTAAGAGTAATCAAAATAATACCCCGCAACAATTGCATGAGAATACGGTCTTACGTGTCCACAGCCGTGTGAGAAGAATATTTTTGACTCAGCACGTTTCTCTATAACTTAATATGACTCTCTCTCTCTCTCTCTCTCTCTCTCTCTCTCTCTCTCTCTCTCTCTCTCTCTCTCTCTCTCTCTCTCTCTCTCTCTCTCTCTCTCTTCTCCCACCACACACACACACACACACACACACACACACACACCTGACTCCGCGCTCCGCCACGCCTGGGGGAAGCATGTTGATTCTCTATGCCCTTCCTACTTCAGCTCACTACCCATTACTTTTCTTTCTATTCATCTATGTGTATGTCTAACTTGTCAACCTATCTGTCTAGCTGCTCTGCCTACCAGTTTTGTATATCTGTCTTTTTCTCTTCTCTGTATGCCTGTCTATTAATCTCTGTCAATGTTGGTAAGTATTTCCATGTCTGCTTCCCTAACTGTACACTACTAACATCCCCCTATTCTCTCTCTCTCTCTCTCTCTCTCTCTCTCTCTCTCTCTCTCTCTCTCTCTCTCTCTCTCTCTCTCTCTCTCTCTCTCTCTCTCTCTCTCTCTCTCTATTTAATGTAAGCAATGTATTTTTCTCTTGGTATAGCTTCTTGTAATTAACATTTGTCTCTGCTCTCTAATAAGCCTGATCATCATTAACTCCTCCCTTACTCTTTCACTCAACCTCCTTTATATACTCGCCTTCTTAATATACTCGACTCCTTAATATACTCGCACACCTTTTCAGTTTTGAGTTATATTACGTTTTGTCTCTTGGTCACTTCAGGTTATAATCACCGAAGTACCGTAGATGTTGGCGACGCTGGAATTGCCATACCTTTCTCTCTCTCTTATCATGTAATAGAAGACAAGTAAAACACGCCACTCATTTCTATTGTGCTTAGTTTTTTTTTATTACTATCATTTTTTTTTTTTTTTTATCAATCTTAAACCTCTCATCTGGTAAGAGTTTATACACTGTCAAGTTTTGAAGGGAGATTGGCAGTAGATCATGTGACTTAATATTTGAGATGAAAGACTAACCTTCTTTCCTCTGTTTATTTTTTTTTTTTCCATGTCCATGCTCTGAATGTGAACAAAGGGCACCCGTAGCAGTGAGAGGATTAACAGACACCCATCGATATCCTCTGTAGATGTGAAGGAGGACCATGCATCACGTGGCGTATATTCAGCCAGGTGTTTCCCTCCTCTCCCCCAGTACACCGCCCCATCACCCATGCTGGCGTTTAATAATCAATCTATGTATGACACACACACCACATGAGAGAGAGAGAGAGAGAGAGAGAGAGAGAGAGAGAGAGAGAGAGAGAGAGAGAGAGAGAGAGAGAGAGAGAGAGAGAGAGAGAGAGAGAGAGAGAGAGTAAAATCAAATCAAAACGAAACAAAACGGTGCAAATTAACCAACAAACACATGCAAACATACATGCATACATGCATATATATACACTGAATGCATACATACATATATATATATATATATATATATATATATATATATATATATATATATATATATATATATATATATATATATATATATATTATATATATATATATATATATATATATATATATATAGATATATATATATACATACATACATACATGCATACATACATACATACATACATACATACATACATACATACATGCATACATACAGTACATAATAGTATAAATAACATTTACACAGACAGTTTTCTAAAGCGCTGTAACTTTCTTTTTCGTGATAACAATGCCACATTCTCGATCTGTCTGAGCGCAGTAAACACTTTTCTCTCTACCGAGTCAGTGAATGTGCACTGACAGAAACCAGAAACAAATTTTAACAAGAGTGAATGCATTCTGACCTACGCCTTTCTTTTCTTTTCTTTCTTTCTTTGGACGATTCGATCTATACTAAGAACTTGAGTAGGTTCTTTAAACTCCACTAAAGAGGTAACTAGACATATCCCTACGTCTAATTTTATGCATTTGTTTATTTTCAAAAACTTAATTTATACTATGCAAAAGGTTGCTATAGATTATAAAACACCCACTGCTAAAGATTGACACACGCGTGCGCAGGAATTCCAACTTTCTGAAAAAAAGCTAGTTTCAGTTTACCTCTCACTCTTTCCACATTAAAAAAAAAATAAATAAATAAATAATAATAATAACATATAGATAGATAAAGAAACTTAGCACATAGCGCCTTCCACAGCATACACAAAGCACAACCTCCACGACCAGACAACCAGACAAATAATAATCCCTCAACTCCTTCCCTTCCCACACATTACAGATCGCAAAATACAAGTTTCTCGCGAGTCGACAACAAAGGACAGTTCCACGTGTGTTAGTGCCACTCTCCCCGCCAGGACCCGTGCGTCACCTGACGTGCGGGACTTTATGTGTGCCATTACCAGATCAACATTCCTCCTAGCCCATTCATTATAAAGAATAACTCCTCCCATTGAGCCTGAAGTGATTAGGTAACGGACAAAAAGAAATTCTAATCGAGGTTTGGGTTGGGATCTGATCGCTTTTGTGAGAATCTAATCGCCTGTGATGCCTCTCCGATGCTCACTTGTTCCGTCCCTGACCAACCCATTCTTAGAGTGTATTGGTTGCTTTAGGAGCATAAACAGGTGAGGTGAGGCAGGCAATTCTGGTCTTTCTCATCCGTTAGCTTAGCGATTGAACGGCAGGTAGAGAGCCAGGGAGGCAAAGTTGGTCTGGCTGAGGGGGTGAGCAAGCCAACCAAAACACTTATTATGTTTGTTAAGTGAGGTGTGTGGAAGGTTAAATGAGCAACGATAAGCTTGAGGAAGGTTCCTTAGAGGTGAGGCCGACCAGGTAACCTTCTTACCTATAGTGGCGCCCCCGCTCACCCCCGCCCACCACCACAACCTGTCCCACCATGCCGCCCATCACCAGCCTCACCACACTCGTCCCGACACCTGTCCACCGCCACTAAATTCACCGTCACACCTGTTGCCATTCCCGCCCACCACCACCATCACCACCTCCACCAGTATGCCACAACACGTGTACTTTTTATTACACCTAGCACCACCACACCCGTGCTTTACCCGTTCACAACTGTTACATCTCCATACACTGTAAGCCTAATACCACTCTTCCCAAGCCTATTCAATCACCCAGTACTTCGCCTAACTCGTCTCCTCCAGCCTCCACCCACCATTACAACCACCAGCATAAACATCCACTGTCCACTCTCCTTCAGTTAATCCACATTAGATATCAACTGTCCCCACTTAAAATATCACAAAATTTCCACATAATCTCATTCAGAGTCACCTCGATCATAGCAGAGCATCATTCCGCCCACCTCAGCCCATCTATCATCTGCTCCACCCACCATCACCTCACTGTTGCTCCATACCTATCACTTAACTCCACATCCTTCACCGCTCCACCACTCCAGTTGTTCATTACCTCGCCCACAACCTTTATATCTGTCCAGTATAATGCTCCCACCACCTCCTCACGTCCTCCTCCTCCGCTCCTCCACCATACTACAGTAGTAAGTGATTGCTGCTCGCTATGCACCAGTCACTATTTTCAGCGCATCACTTATTCGCCTCGTGAAATTACGTTGCTCTTGTAATGGCCGTGAATGTATGTACAGGGCACGAGTGAAACGAGCGTGTGTGCAATTAGCAATAATGACTTCTGTAGAAACCGTGGATCAGGTTCTGTGAATGCATAAATATTTTCTCTCTCTCTCTCTCTCTCTCTCTCTCTCTCTCTCTCTCTCTCTCTCTCTCCTCTCTCTCTCTCTCCTCCTCTCTCTCTCTCTCTCTCTCTCTCTCCTCTCTCTCTCTCTTTATCTATCTATCTCTATATTTAGCTATATGTTTATATGCCTATCTAGCTACCTATATGTCTATTTGTCTATCTATCCATCCATCTATTTATCTGAGGCTCCATAAATAACAATCTCTCTCTCTCTCTCTCCTCTCCTCCTCTCTCTCTCTCTCTCTCTCTCTCTCTCTCTCTCTCTCTCTCTCTCTCTCTCTCTCCCTGGGTAGGGTGAGGGACCAGACGTCAGAGTGAATCTTGGTGACGTGCGGGGCGGGGCTGGCAAGGGGGAAGGAGGAGCCCCAAGCTCAGTGGTGACCGCCCTTAGCCCCTCCGCGCGCACCCATTGGTCCTTCTGCTTCTCGCACTGAGCAATGAGAGGTAAGCACGGCCGCCCCTTACACACGCCGCTACCTCCAACTCTCGGGGGGGCACCATGACCCTGCGCCCCCTGGTTTTGCTGAGCCTCTGGGTTAACTGTCTTGTATCTTCAGTGCAATTAATGTTCCTAGATTTTTCATTTATTGCTGGTATGAATGTTCTCAATATCGTTTTGCTTTTATTTGCTCTCCATATCATTAAAACAGCGATTAAAATGAGCAGAGTGAAAGGAATGGGGCGTAACTGTCACTCATTCTTTCTACAGTGAATGTCCCTAGATTTTTCATATATTATTGGCATGAATGTTATCATTATCGTTTTGCTCTTATTTTCCCTGTTTATGATAAAAAAGTTATTAAGGCAAGCAAGCAAGGGGAAAGGCTCCCTCATCTGAATTTTGTATTCCTACAGTGAGGTAAAATTTGATGGTTGGTATGGGCTGCCTCTCTTGAAGGAGAGTTGATTATAGAGAGAGAATCGTCACAATTATTGTAGTTGTTCCAGTTGTTGTTGCTGCTGTTGATGTTCTTGTTTTTGTTGTCGTATTAAAGGTAAATGGATTAAGGTTTTCGTGAAATCAATCGTCGTGTTCCGGCTTTCTCCTCACCGCAGAAACTGATTATTTCGTTCATATCCTCTCCCCACCCGAACATAATGTTTCCCCCCTCCCCCTCCTACCCTTAGTGACCAGTTACTGGAGCCAAGGGAGAAGGGGGAAGAGGAGGAAGGGCGCAGTAATAATGACACAGCGGGGAGCAGCGCGACCAGTACTGTACACCGCGGCACAACAGCCTCCGCGATGACAAAGGTGGAGGACGCGGGACGCGGGCGTGACAGGGTGGCGCTGCTTCCTGCTAACCTCCCCCAACCCTTCCCCTCCTAAACGCTGCACCAACCGCCTATTCAATAAATCTTAATAATAGCCGGGATATCATGAATAACTATGTAATTCGTTAATGGACTACAGTTGTTGCCGCTGGAATTGTCACTTGCACTTGCTGAGAATATTTCCTTGACAAAATAGGCGTGGTGGTGCACCGCGAGAAGCCTTTTTATTGCCGCCCCTCAAGGAGCCCCACCTTGCCGGCTTCGCCCTCCACCGCCTTGGGCCCCGCGACGGACGCCTCCATTGGGGCGTCGCCCTAACACTGACGTCACCAGCTCCATCATGGCGACCACCTGCCGGATCTCACAACTTCCGCCTCTTTCACACACCAATCACTCTGCAACAGTCATCATAATTACTTGTAAGGCTCCACCCAGGCCACGGACGGGGCGGGCTGGGGAGGTCAACGCCGCCCTTACGCTCCCCCTCTTCCCCCCAGGACCTAAAATGGCCGGGCGTTTGAGGAGAAGAGCATACAGCCGTCACCCCAGTGGACTATTTAATATGTGGCGTCCCCACCCTTTTCCCCTCCCCGGGACACACGTCATAAGGGTGCTGGTTATGGCGCCCTGATGACTAACATTTCACCGGCGATACAACAGCGACGCAGAGACCCGGCATGATCTATTTGTACAAAGCGCTCAAGTTGCGTCTTCGTATCATGCAATCACTCCCTAGCAGCCGGCATCTCTCTCTCGGAACTTCTGAAAACGGTTGTCTCACCTTGCGGAGCGTTCTTTGTCAGCTGGAGGGCAGGTAAGGGAGGCAGGGAGGGAGAGGCGCACGCTACTTTACCACGAGGCGAGGAGGACGTGGAGGGAGAGGCGGAAATGACCCGCTCGTTACCAAGAACAATCCCTTACGTTACGTGTCGTGGAAGATGGAGACTGATTTATGTAAAGCCATTTGTCTTTCTTAATAAAACTAGAACAATCTGTTCCCTACACTGATTCTATCTCAGAGACGAGAACTAATGGCATGATGAATGTGATGATGATGTGTAATGACCTAGAGAGAGAGAGAGAGAGAGAGAGAGAGAGAGAGGTGGGGACGGGGAGGGGATGTCACACTAAAAAGAAGCAGACAGACTGACAGACCAATAGACAATTAAACAGACAATCAAATATACAAAGATACAAACATACATACTAAATGAAGACGACAGGTACACAGACAGACAGACAAACGGACAGTAGACAGACTCACAGAGTGCCAGATAGAGTGACAGATATGTACTGTACATAATTAGAATTAAAGAAATAAACAGACAGACAGACAGACAGACATTTCTTAGAGGCATAGAGAAGTAAACAAAGGTAAAAAATACTTGGAAGAAGAAATAAAACACAAAAAAAATAATATAAGTAGGAATTCAAAATTATAAATAAATAAATAGGTGTATATATTATATATATATATATATATATATATATATATATATATATATATATATATATATATGTATATATATATATATATATATATATATATATATATATATATATATATATATATATATATATATATATATATATATATATATATATATATATATATATATATATATATATATATATATATATATGCAAATGTAGAAATGAACACATCTTCAAAATTCACCCGTTAAAATAAAATAAAAAATCACTTACAAAGGCAATAAAAAAATAATAAGAAAATCACCATGAAAGCAAGAAGTTAAATACCAAGAAAAGAAATAATGTGCATGTACGTAAGAAAAAAAAAAAGAAAACAAAAGACGAATGGACAAAACGTGACCGGATAAAGTTGAGGATAAGGAGACGCCGCTCGCAGAAACCTGAATGAAGATAATCTAATGTGCAACAAAATTAAGACCACTCGCAGGAGTAGCAGCAGCAACAGCAGCAGCAGCAGGGACGGAATCAATACCCTGCTGAGGGAGTGACGCTGAGGGAGGAATTGTGGGCTGCCTGCTGGTGACTTACGGGTCTGTGTCAGGAGAGAAAGAAGGGGGGGAGGGGGAGGAGAGTAATTTACATCTTTTTTTTCTTTCCCTCTCTCTCTCTCTCTCTCTCTCTCTCTCTCTCTCTCTCTCTCTCTCTCTCTCTCTCTCTCTCTCTCTCTCTCTCTCTCTCTCTCTCTCTCTCTCTCTCTCTCTCTCTCTCAGTTCTATTTGACGTAAGAGTTGAGAGAGGGGAGGAGTTTGTGGGGAGAAGGCAGACAACAGAGGTAAATGAGGGGAGCATTTACGAGTGGCTGGCAGGAGGAGGAGGAGGAGGAGGAGAGAAAGGAGGGGAGAGAGAGAATACAGGAGAGTGAGAGAAAAGGAGAGAGGGTAGGAGGAAGAAAAAAAAAAGTGACGGGGGTCTAGAATAAGAGGGAGGGGAAAAGAACCCGAGAGAGGGAGCGAGGACATGGGGTAGGGAAGGAAGGGAGCGAAGGGACGAGGGGGCGACAATAAGGGAGTCGTGCTAGCCGGAGTTGCAGGTGCTGGTACCGGAAGCACGCCACGTTACCTGATGGGGAGATAGGCAGCACGGGAGCCACAACCCCGCACACACTGGAGCCACACTCATCCCTCCAGCCCCGGTCCTTAGACTCAACCTCCCGCGCGCCCGAGGAAGCATTGTTTTTCTTAACATTATGGTGATTCCCTGAAATTACCTGATGGCAGGGGTAATTATAAAAGGGGGTCGTCTGCCTCGGGGTATTTAGTGGCAATATGGGCCTTAACGTGGGGTTGCAGAGAGGTGTTTTTTGTTACGTAAGGATTTAGGGGTTAAGTGCTCTGTTGGGGGAGGTGGGAGATAATGCCTCGCTGGAATAAATTGGTTCCAGCGTTAACTTGTGTGTTGTTGTGTGGCCGCCAGGGTGCTGCTCTCCCGCCTACCCACCACCACCACATCCTCTACCACACCACCTGCTTGCCTACCCCCTCTCTCCCTCCCTCCCCGCCTCCCTCTCTCTCTCTCTTTCTCTCTCTCTCTCTCTCTCTCTCTCTCTCTCTCTCTCTCTCTCTCTCTCTCTCTCTCTCTCTCTCTCTCTCTCTCTCTCCCTGTCTCGTCACTCTACCACCCTAACCACACCAGACCTCCATCGTCGTTTTTCTTCTCAGTATGTGTGTGTGTGTGTGTGTGTGTGTGTGTGTGTGTGTGTGTGTGTGTGAAAAATAATATCAGATAAATAACAAAGGAAGTAATAATGGTAATAAATGAATAAAAATGATAATAATAAGCCTCTCTCTCTCTCTCTCTCTCTCTCTCTCTCTCTCTCTCTCTCTCTCTCTCTCTCTCTCTCTCTCTCTACGGTAACGCCTCCCTGCCTCCTCCTCGATGGCTGTACTTTCAAACACCACTTCATTAATCCCTTCAACGTTAATAGAGTTGCGGCATCAAGACTACTAACCGATGTCCATTCATTCCCTTCTTAATAAACTAAGACTCCTTGATATACTTAAACCCACGAAAGGAAAAGAAATCTCCTTCCCTCGTCAAGGTTGTCAAGTTCAGCCATGTCTGAACTTCACGCCGAGTTGATAAAGAGGGCGCATGGAACGATCTCCACGACAGACACGATGAAACACAAATGAAAGCATTCCCGTTTTTCTTCAAGCATCAAGCAGGACTAAACTATTCAAACAATCTCCTGGTAAATGGAAGTTCATTGAATGGACTGGAAACATGACGCAACGAACCCTGAAGCTGCTTTAACGCCAAGAACCACGGCAACCAACCACCTGCGCCGCCACAGCTCCCACGCCACGCACTCTCCCTCCCCCAGCCCCTTCCCTCGCATCCTGAACTCACGCATCACCGACAGCAGAATGGCGACGCCCGACTGTGCTCAATTCACCGTCAGATATAAGAAAAGACAGTTACCAACAATTGAGAACATTTAAGCGCTGACGTGGATAAGATTCATGTTACTCTCCTTCTGCCAGCTCCATCCCACTTTTACTTCTTATTAATCTTAATTTTCTGCAGCTAGCTTTGTGACCAGCTGTGCTACGTTTAAGCTCCTGTTGGGGTGTAGTAAGATGGTCCACGAGACTATACATTTTCACTAGGGGCCAGCGGGACTAAAAAAAAAAAAAAAAGTGTAAATAATATGAGTATGAGTGCGTGTTGTTTTTTATGGGCCACCCTGTGCGGAATTGCCAGCCTGGTACATAGATAGATAGATAGGCTTTATGTAAACATTAAAGAAAAAAATGCCACTATGAGAAGCATTACCTGCCACCACCTTAGCCTAGAGAGCGGAAATTCCCTCGGGCTCAGTATCCCAGTGGCGTATTAAGGTGAAGTGATTAAAAAATTTCTTGTGTAGCGCCTCAACAACTAAGGTCATATGGCGCTGGATTATAATCCATAAAGAATACTAGCAACGTTAAAATGAAAGGTAAAGGTAACATAAATAAGGTATAGCTCAAATTTAAAAGAATAAAAAAATAAATAAATAAAAACTAAAAACTACATATTAAGCAGGCTTAGACTGAAATATACTAATTACAAGTGTTCGGGGTATCAATGGGGGAGAGGGAAAGATCCGCCTAGTGTCTCACTCAAGCATAACATGTTTTATTTGTCGTTACTTTTATGATCTGTAAGTTGTCTATATTCATCCACAAATAATATATTAGAATAGTTTCCTCTTCACTCTCGTTTTTTTCTAAATATCAGTACCACAGAAATCTAAATAAAAAGTGTTATTGCTTCCTGTGTATTCGATTAATGTACTTATACAGCGTTTTTTTTTTTTTTTATTTAGGAAGGTGGACAGACAGGCACCACTATCACTGCTGCTGCTGTTGCTGCTACTACTATAACTACTACTACTACTACTACTACTACTACTACTACTACTACTACTACAAATAATAATAATGATAATAATAATAATAATAATAATAATAATAATAATAATAATAATAATAATAATAATAATAATAATAATACATGAAGAGTGTGCGATCCGTCCCTGGCGACAAGAGCCGCAAGGTCTGTCTACCTCTCTCTCTCTCTCTCTCTCTCTCTCTCTCTCTCTCTCTCTCTCTCTCTCTCTCTCTCTCTCTCTAAAATGTAATTAGAAAGTCAATAAGAGTAGACTGGTAATTTGGTATCAGCTTTCAGAAAATCTGCTGTCCTTATTATTTTTTTCATTATTTATTAATACTTATTCAATGTGTTGGTTCAACTAAAGAAACTTCTTACATATTCAGGTATATTTTCTATTGGTAGGTTTCATCTTATGCGTGAAACCTATGTTGCCAATTTGGCAATTCAGAGTTGATATGGAACGAGTAATTGCATGTCTGTGAATGAGCAAACAATTGTATAAGAACAATCAGTAAGCATTCTTGTGCTGCCCCTGAATAGTATTGAGTAGATCCTTCTCATTCAGTGGCCATTGTGCATGCGCGGAACTCAGTGCATGGTTGCAAGCAACTCTCACGTAACACTTTAAGTCCAAGACAGTCGGAAACATGTTATGGACATGTTTCAGGCAGGTGTGACAGCGTTTTAAAGAAAATATTACTCTTCGACTGCTATATAAATTGTATGTGTGTGTGTGTGTGTGTGTGTGTGTGTGTAAAATCATAAGAGCTTAGAGTGGGAGGCGGAATATTGTTCCATCATTCCCAGAGAGGGAGAGAGAGAGAGAGAGAGAGAGAGAAAGCAAACAAGTCTAAGTGTCACTTGATACTTTTGCAATTCATGTTTAGCCATCATAGCTATTCATCACCGTTCACTGGATCATTCCTGTTGATTTTAACATTCCAAAAACTTATAGCGTTACATTCAGTTACGAAACACAAAAATTAATTGTTTATCATTCATTATCCTGTTGTTCCCGTGTTTAAATATTTTGTGAAATGAAAAACATGACTAGATCAGCTGGAGAGGGCGACAAGATAGTGATCAAGGGTGCAACTGTGATGGTAAATAACGAGAAAGGAGTAATAAAGATCAGGAAGAAATGACGTGGATGTTGATATGACGATATGTGCAGGTGTTTGCACTGAGTGTGCAGGTGTTTGCGGATGCGTGGAAACAGTAAACAACAACCAACAATCGTCAATCACCTTCCTGCTTCCCCATCTGTTGTAGCACTCTGTTACTGACGGACGCCCTATGTTCTCTCGTCTTGTTTTAAGAGCGCGGCAATTTTCATTTATTCCTACCTAACCATTGTTTGATTGTAAGATACCAGATTATTTCCATATGGACAATTCTAAATAAAGATGTTGGTGAAAGCGCATCGTTAGTTTGCCTCAGGTTTTTAAAGCAAGACAAGTCAGCGAGTGAGAGCATCAGTCAGTGGCAGTGTCCCCATGATCGTGTCTCGAAACGCCAAACTTACAATGCTAGACTTGGTGACAGCACAATGTAGCGATGACTTTTCTTAGTATTCATTATATTACATACTTTCTAAGACTGTTGTTATTTGTTTTACTGTTATCAAGGTTAATTCAGATAAAAAAAAAAAAAGATTGAGGACAATATACATGAGAGAGAGAGAGAGAGAGAGAGAGAGAGAGAGAGAGAGAGAGAGAGAGAGAGAGAGAGAGAGAGAGAGAGACTACGTAAAGTGTACTAAAAATCGAGGACGGATACTGCACATGAAACGAATCACGTCTTCCGCGGCTACCTAGGCAAAGTGAACCGGAAATGGAGACAGCCTGTTTCCTACCGAGCTCGGGGTAAAGAGGTGGCCTGTTGTGTTAGGGAGGGCGGGAGAGATGAAACACAGGGAGGCAGTGGATAAGGAAAGGATGGGAGATAGAAAAGATACAATATGAGAGGCTAGGAGAGGGCATATAGATGAGGTTGGAGAGAGAGAGAGAGAGAGAGAGAGAGAGAGAGGACAGGAAGAGAGAACAGAAGAAAGGCTGGGCACGGGAAGAAGAGCACCTGTGAACATCACGCAGTGGAATGCGGGACAGCCAGCAAGTGTTTTCTGGAGATTGGCCAGGCAGGTGTGTAGGTGAGGAGGATGTGGGAGGGTGGAAATGACGGTGGGAGTTCAGCTGCATGTACGAGTATGAGGCACCTGCGAAGCAGTGGTGTGATGGAGTCGTGGGAACTGCAACAAGAATATCGCGGTATGCGACGGCCGAGACGGACACACGCCCCCGCGCGCGCGTTGACAATACAATGCTAGACAAATTGTAGCGCTTGACCAAAAGAGAGAGAGAGAGAGAGAGAGAGAGAGAGAGAGAGAGTGGTGATTGTTGTGTGAGATATACTTTAAATAAACATTCTAATGTAGTGACTCCTTAACCCATCAGTCCCTTCATGGTGCAGTCATCAGTATGTCTTGCTGTGTTTATGGGAGGCACTCTGCTAGTTACAATAGAGCCTCTGTAGAGGTGTGACATAAAGACGTGGCTATCCTGCCATTACGCCTTGTCCTGCTGCAGGGAAACTTTTGAACCACCCTTCGGTGAGCAACAAGTAAATGCTGATGATTTGTATAAATAATTCGTTGATAGATTACATACACGATAGTCAGTAAATATTCCTTATAACACAATAAGATCACAGATGTGTGACCCTAAATGGATGACTGGTATCTTAAAACACTACTTAAGTCTGAAAAGAAGTATATATAAAAGATTAATGGCAGATTAAAGACAGGGGAAGAGGATTTAAGGCCTCAGTATAATGAACTGGTCAAAACATTTAGGAAATTAACAAAGAAAGTTAAAAATAAATACAAATAAAAGGTTGCTAGTCAGGCGAAGACTGATGACAAGGGATGCCATCAGGTATATAGTAATTTACAAAGAACAGAGAAATAATAGGTCCATTAAGGGCATCTGATGGAATTAGTTCTAGGGAAGAGATGAGTAAAATTCTGAATTAATATTTTTAACACTTTGCGGCCAGGTAAACATACATGAAATGCCGGATAGTGAATAGATATTTAGAGTAGAAGAGAATGAGAATCTGACATATTTCTATAACTAAGGAGATAGTGGAACACGAGATAGATAGGCTGAAAAGTCACCAGGACTAGACTAAATATACATATCTCAGGGTACTAAAAGAATGCAAAGAGGTTATTTGTGAACTATTAATTACTGTATTTAGGAAACTGCCAGATTCAGGAGAGGTACTAGTAATGTGGGGACAAGCAGATGTAGTGCCCACCTTTAAGAAAAGAAATAAAATATTAATGTCTAATTATAAATCTGTCAATTTCTCTTCAATTGTTGGCAAAATAATGGAGACAATAACTGTGAGGAACATTAGGGAGCATTTACACAAGCATAACTTGATAAATCAGTCAGTGCATTGCTTCAAAATGGGGAAGTCTTGCCTTACGAACTTGTTGAGTTTTTATGTAAAGTTTGCAAGGCAGTAGACAATAGGGATAGTTATGACATCCCATACCTGGACTTTGGCAAGTTGTTCTTGTTCTACAAGGTACCCCCCCATCAAAGATTCTTGAGAAAGGTCAAGGTGGATTGGATAGATGGGAAGGTGTTGTTAGGCTGTATAAAATCATGGTTATGTGACAGGTGACAGTTACAATTTGGGGTTCTAAATCTGAGTTATCCCTTAGCCTTTCAGGATATGTCAATTACCTCATATGAGAGATTGATTTGAACTATTCAATACATCCAACAACTCAATTTTGACCAAGGTGTGGCATACCTCAAAATTAGGTTGGACTCAGATGCCATCACCTTGCAGGCAGACCTGGCTAATATGAATGAATGGACAGACAGATGGCAAATGCAGCTTGATAATAACAAATGTAAATTGCGTAAGGTTGATAGAAGAAGCCCACACAGTTAAAAATGAAACTTTAAGTTCTGAGAATGGAAAGATTTAGGAATTATAGTTAGCTCTGATCTCCATCTAAGAAAACAATGCAGTGAAAAAAAAAAAAAGCAAGTTGGGTATTAGGATTAATTTTTAGGAATGCTAAAAGTACAAGTCCTGAAGTAATATTAAAGTGATTAAAGTTATATTTAGTGCTGGTTAGACTTCATCTAGATTATGCTGTGCATTTCTGGTCCCCATATTACAAGAAGGATATATGTCTATTAGAATCAGTACAAGGGAGAATGATGAAGAGAATACAGGGATCTTTAAATTATAGGGCAGTGGTTCTCAACCTGGGGGCCATGGAAGGCTGTTACAAATCACACATTTCTAAATAATAACTTTTCCCCAACCAAATTCAAGTTTGCTTATATCTGCTAGTCTCTTGTAGTCTAGTGATGTAAGTATATCACAGAAATCTATCAAATACAAGATAATGACTCAACTTTGTAATAAAACAAAGGTGTTCTCATCAACATTCAGTTATTCATTTACTTATTTATTATCATTATTTATTTATTTATTTACTTTTTTTTTTGGTGGGGTTGGGGAGAAAAATAGAGGAGCCACACAAATGTAGAGAATTCATGAAGGGGGAATGGAGAGAAAAAGGTTAAGAACCACTGGTATAAGAGATATAACAAAGGGGACAAGCAAAATTCTCAGGATTAGTAATCAGGATAGAACAAGAAATAATGTGTTCAAGCTTGAAAAAGTTAGATTTTAAAGAGAGAGGAAGGAATTGTTTTTCAAATAGAGTGGCAGATGAATGGAATGGACACAGTAATCAAGTTGTTAGTCACTAGGGTGGCTTTTAAAAAAAATTGACAAATTTGTGGATGGAGATATGTGGAAATAAGCAGGTATGTTATATACAGGCACTGCCACATGTATGCCTGATGGCTTCTTGTAGCTTCCCTTATTTCATTATGTTCTAATACCAACACATACAAGCATATTAGTTTCAAACCTTTAAAAATGATGATGATTGTGGTAGACATCCACCCAAATGATGCCATCACAATATTGAAGTTATGAAGTAATTAGAGATAAAGTCTTCTTTCTTTTCACCCTATTCACCTTCAAGTAAAATTCTTTGTAATATACAATATACTTTATGTATGTATACTATAACTGAGGCAATAATTTGTTCAAAATTTTGTTCATAAACTGATTTATTTGAAAAGGGAGGCATTCAGTAACCAAGGCTCTATTGTATATATATATATATATATATATATATATATATATATATATATATATATATATATATATATATATATATATATATATATATATATATATATATATATATATATATATATATATATATATATATATATATATATATATATATATATATATATATATATATATACACACACACACACACAGTAGAACCTTGGTTACCAAACGCCTCCCTTTTCAAATAAATCGTTTTTTTTTTACAAAATTCAAAATTTTGAACTAATTATTGTTTCAGTTGTAGTACCATAATTCATTTCTAGAATAAAGTTACTTGATTTCAAATATTAAAAGACATAGCAAAAGCTGCTGTTTATTACTAATTTATAGTTTCTATAAATACTTATTTTGTTTTTTTATATATTTGGAGAGACACAGAGTGTAAGACAATAATTCAGTTTTTGAAATAAGGTACATGTGATCCTGCTGAAAAGCCTCAATGTAAACAAAGAGTTTTTGGTGCTCAAGAGTTATCCCGAGCCCCCTGTGACTCTCATGATGACCCCCAACACCATCATCACTGCACAACTGCATTTTTCCAGTAGCTTTTCCCAGCAGCAAGATGTCTAAGTGTTTGATCACCATTTTGGCGGTGAGTTGCTCCTTTCTGTGTCCTTCTGTAAGGCTTCCCTTACTAGATTAATTACAAAGAGAATACCTGCACGGTCTAAACCGTATCTTCTGAAGAGTTCTGTGTCACTAAGTTCATTCAATACATCCTTTCTGGATAAATAATGTGTGAGCTAGAGATGTTGTGAAGCAGCCATCTTAGCTGTCAGAGTGTCTGTCATAACCCGCTTAGACAAGGTAGACTGGTGTCTGGCAACGGATTAATCCATTTTACATTGATTCCTATGGGGAAATAGTTTAAGTTTTCGAATGGCATTCAGGAACTAATTAAGTTCTAGAACCAAGATTCCAATGCATATATATATATATATATATATATATATATATATATATATATATATATATATATATATATATATATATATATATATATATATATATATATATATATATATATACACACATGAGATTCTTCAGGTTTTCAAGAACCTTTTCCAACATTTATTTCACTATACTAATGTTCAATGTATGACATATTTCTTGCAGCAGTAAAAGGTAAGGAAATAGTTAACAGCTATTAGGTTTCAGTTTTATCACAAGAAGCCAGCAATTTTATGAACAATCTCATGCTATACCATATAATGCTTGGGGACAGCATTATATTTACAGTTTTAAAGTTTCAAAATATCAATATGATACAATAAATGTTGTACTTTCATAAAAAATACAAGGTTAACTGAAATTTAAGTTTTATTCTGAGTTTGACAAGTCACATGCTCAAAAATTATTCCTGGTTTTCAGTATAACAATATTTCCCACTGTGAAGAAATTGAGTAGCTTTGTCATCAAATTTACAAAAATAGCTGCATTTCTTCTGGGCTGACAGTATGAAACAAAATAAAAGAAAAGAAAAAATTTTCAAAATAGAGTAAAAAAATATATATATAATACATAAATACACCCTCTCAAATTTTGAATCACAGCAAAGAACTGGTCTCACTTACTATACTCTATTCATGGTAGCATGGTAGATGAGATTCCTACAACTGTTGTCTACCTCCTTCCCCCCTGAATGCATGCATGGAAATAGCTTATTTGGAGTTTGATCTAGCTTTTAAAATCTCCTTGATGACCAATAAGGGCAAGCAATGGTATTGCTTACACACACACACACACACACACACACTTGGTTCCACATTCTATTATGCCATTCCCTAGCTTGTAACTACTTTCTATCATTCATAATATACAAATGCTGCCAATGAAATCTGAAGGGGAAGGTGAAAATGACCTTTCTTCACCAGTGGAAGGAAGCTTCTTCCATTCTTTTCTACAATGCTACCATGACATGACTTTAGTTGCTGAGAACTGAACATATATATGGAAGATATTTCTATTGTCAATAATTTTCATCAATAATGAGCCTAAATCAAATCACTATGATGTACTGCAACCAGGAATACTTAAGATAAATAACCACCTGGAAAAAAGTGTACATTATGTAAAAATTCTTCATACAAGATAGTAATCAGAAGCACTGCATTGACAGACATCACAATAAACACATCATAACTCACACAATAAAAGAAATGGTGGGTCTATTCTGGATGAAGTATCATCAAGTAATTCCAGGAGCGCCGAGCTTGGGGTCACTTAGAGGGCTTATGACTATGTGGATCTTGAGTGAGTCACATGGTTCTTGTAGATATCTTTTCCTTTCCTGACAAACAGAAGACAGTAAATTGAGTTATCATATAAAATATGAATAACATGAAAAATTGTGAAAAATGCAAAATAAAATTACTCTAGCAAAATATACAGAACTGATAAATGTTATAGTACATATGCAAACAGATGATCACAATAATGGATTAAGAAACAAAAAAATCATAAGGATATGTGAAGAGCAATTATAAACTTCAACTGATTTATATAATATTGATAAAAAGGAGCATGTAGTTTAGTACTCTAACACAGATGTAGTTTTAAGGATTACAAACTGGATAAAATGAATATAAGAGAAAGATCTACAAACAACAAGAGGAATAAAAATTGTCCTGCAGCATTCTTATTTTCAGCTGTCTCACAAAAACGTATTATTTTTGGTGGCTTTTGTTATATTTGTGGTAAAAAAAGAAAAAAAAACACTCATAAGAAACCTTTAGTCTTTTCACTAGTTGGAAAATAATGCTTTGCAGCAGAGGGCATCTCATTCATATCCATTGTTTCAAACAATATACTCAATTTCATGATGGAGGAATCTAATCTTGATCTATGACCATGAAATAACAATAAGATCTCCTTTCCTTTTATAATAATAGCAGAAATTAGATGTCAACACAAATTAAGGAGTTGTGACCTCACTGTCCAGCAGGAACAGAATCCTATCAAAATTACACTTCTGTGTATACGGTCAACAATTCTACCCTTATCTAAATGTGTGTCAGGGGAAGGGGGGGAGTGAAGAAGACCATTGAACACCTGAGAGTAGAAAGCAACAGGTATGAGGATCAAAGAAGCTAACTTTTGACAGCAGTAATAGTCATCAATGAGGAGGAAGAATGGCATAGGAGGTTTGAAGAAGACAGAGGGATCAGCACAGTACTAGTATGATATGGAGATAAACTGAAATTGAAAAAAAATATAAAATGTATTAAAAAAATTTTAATAGAGCTGGGAAAAGGGACTACGGAAGCAGTATAATAGTGAAAAGGAGCAGTGTGAGAAACAACAGAAGCAATGATCAGATTACCTAACAAGTTACAAAGCAAAAGAAGTCACAAGAAGCCCTGTGACAGAGGATGACATATGCATCATGTGCAGGAAAGAACCACTGGCTCTTTTTTGCTCACTTTCCAAGTTATGCTTGGATGCTAAAGCAAATTTTGCTTGATATTTATGCTTGTCTTATGAACTGATCATATACAAAGTTAATTGTAAACCACAGTACTAATGTATAAATATGTGCATCCCATACATAGCTGTGTCCAATTGTACTTACTAGATTCAACCAAGTTATCTTAAGGTTGGAAACAAGTATATGACAATATTCCCAACAATAAGAGCTCCTTATACTTACTGGAGGATCATTCAGGTTGTCAAAGGGGAGAATGTCATCCAGATTCAACAAGTTGTCATCAGCAGAAAATATATAGTTAGTAGACACCACATTAACTATGTACTCAATCCCTTCTTGCATTGCAAAAACTAGCACTGCCACTCTGACTCTTGCATATTCCACATCCTTTGCTGTGACTGCCAGTCTGACTGTCCTTAACACTGCTTCAGGCACCTCTACTGTTCCTTGCCACACAATCAAGTAAAACTTCCGAAACCAAACACCCTGGAGAAAGACAGATATCATGTAAAAAAAAAATAATAATAAAATAAATAAATAAATAAATTATATATATATATATATATATATATATATATATATATATATATATATATATATATATATATATATATATATATAATGGATTAAGATATCAATAAAAAAGCCACTTGTCATCCAGTTGATCTATGCTTCAATTTTCTCTTAAATCATGTAATTCAGAATCTAATTTTGCTGGCTCAATTACATTCTGATGATAGTTGGACATGGGTAAAATCAAATAATATAAAGTAAGATACAAATAACATTACTGTAGGACTACAAATAGGCTAGAATGACTGAAAAGAAACTAATAATGACAGGAAATTCTACACCCCAAACAGGAAAACTTACCTTCGGGTAAAGCTCAACTATCCACTCCAGCTGCGTGTCACAGTCCAGCTCTGAGGCAGAAGCTGGTGTTGAGAAAACAAGAGTTCTAGTGTGATATGCAGGGAGGCAAGGCAAGTTGTCCACAGTGAGGCTTGCACTCCATTGCTCTGCTGTGTATAGCCGTGGGGTGAACAAGAGACGATTGGAAGGCTCAGGATCCCTTATTATCTCTTTCACACGATCCCATTGGCCTGCAGGCAATGAAGATTCAATAGTGGAATCTTTTCTATGTAAGGGAATTACATAAAATAGATCCTAAAAAGAAAGGGGTAATGCACCAGTTAGACACAATCAAATCCATGAACTCTCATTACCTATGCAGGAATCACGATACAAAAACTGCTTGTGGGAGAAACATGGAATCTGTGATGGAATACACTAATAATACCATATTTGATGGCTCATAAGATGCACCTTTTCTCCAAAAAAAAAAGTTTCAGGAAATGAGCCTGTGTCCTATGAGGCCAAGGTTCAGCATTAAGGCAGTGGTTGGTGGTAAGTCTATGGCAACAGAGGCTCTAAAATCAAACCCCAGACATCTTCGCACATGTAAACAAAGTGATGATTGGTACTACACCACAAAACAACTCTTTCTTTCAAGGTAACAATATATAATAGGTCATACTTACTGGTAATTCACATAGAATGACACCAGTCAGGAAGAATTTGCCTGAGTTACCATGCACCATGCATTGCATGTACCAAAACAAACACACAATCAGTTACGTGCCAAACCTGGTGAAACGGGCAAGCTTCACTGCATTCTTTACAGTGTGATGCCATTACTCCTTGAGGTAAGACACACTTTCATATAATTAAAATTGCACCTATCTTTTAACATTCTTATGAGCAAACTTTATTACCCCTGTAGTCTCTCACAGACACTGCCGATGCCATATGCCAGGTACATGTTTACATCTCACAACAGAATTGGTACGCTGGCTACTAGCAAATATTAAAGTTTTTATGTGCAAAATATTGGGATCTAATAATGATCTAAAATGCATGTGAGAATCTTCAAAGGTCAGGTGAAATCCTTCACTTCATATTCAGAGCTTAAATCTACTCATTTATCTTTTTTTTTTCATTTCAATGTCTGCCAAAACTGGGCGCATCTTATGAGCCATCAAATACGGTAATTCATACATATTCTAATAAAGACAAAATTATGGAATGAGGTCCCCATTGTGAAACCTTTAAATACTTGTAATGGCAAATATATATGTCAGTATATTTACCTATAACTAAATCATCATTGTAGAAGGTCTTGCATACCTGAGTGAAATGACATTCCAATGGCCATGCGTGTGACAAAAAATTCTTTGTACTTGATAGTCAGTGGCACCAACAACAAGTCTGCCAACTGTCTTGGAGTCATCATTGGAAATCGGACAAACTTCATCACCTATTGGTATTATAAGAAGAAACTTATTACTATTAAACTGTAGTTAACCTTTTTAAAGGGAGAAAAAGATTAGGAAGCACAAAAGATAACAATTTTCACTTAACATTACACTAACCAGCATGATGAATTCACCATACACATTTCCAGTGGCAGTCCAGACAAACTCTGGACAGAAACAATTGCCTATGTTTCCTCTATTAAACAAGACAAACTGGTGACAGACTGGTCATCTGAATATGTCAATAAGATAAAAAGGCAAAAAGTTATGAGCTTAAAATATTCTTTCAATATCAAGGAGCTGGTCCCTCAAAAAACTGAACTGATTTAAATGAGTTCAAAGACTGCAAATCTCCCTCAAATGTTTTTTTTCTCTCTTTTTATAATTCTTTTTACAAGACCTATATACTTCAGCATTTGCAGCAAACTATACAGTTTTACTCATTTCTGCATCATTTCTCACTGTAACAAACTCCCATCTCTAATTGCCTGCAGGACCATTACCAGCACCTCCATGTTTGTGGCTGACTTGAAATTCATTTACCACACCTTAGAGCCATAAAGAACATGCCCATAAACTACAAACTCAAAAAGTAAGGAACACTGACCTCATATGTTAGCCATTCCATACGATCAACAGAATCAAAGGAACTTGTGCTAGAGTCCCGCCTAAGGTGTAGCTTACAACAGGATACACCACTTGAAGTTGTACCAGGAATGTAAGATGCAAGACCTGTGGGTGGCTCCCCTGGGGTTGTCACAGGAGATGGACTCATGAGTTTCTCTGCCTGCTGATGTAGCCAGGATACAACAATGCTGTGGGCAGAGATGTGTGCAGTTAGTTAACTTTATGCACAATACACTAAGGCAATATGAAAGGGTTTCACAGACTGTATGGAAAATCCCGTGACTCAGTACAATCTTTGGTATTTACAAATGCACTCAGGAGATGAGGGGTACAGAAAAAAAATATGTGAAGGAATTGAACAAAAACTACTGGGAAACTCTACCACTATAAAGCTAAATAAAGCCATTAAAACTAGATAGAAATAATCCTAGATTTGCCAAAGATATTGTTCTTCTAATGAGAGAATCAATAAGTGAGTAACAACAGATTTTACAAAAAGGCATGAAATTAAAGATGATAAAGAAAGAAAATGTTTAGGAATATATCTGCTTAAGCTAAAAAATAAGCACCAGTCTTAATCATGACAGGAAATCAAGAGAATAAAGACAGAATGGAATGCTTTTTTGGGTTATCAAACCAGTGATTGTAATCTACACACTATCATCAAAGAGTAAGTGCATTCTGCCAGTTATAATATATGGATTTGAAATCTGAAGTCCTACAAAAGTCCTAGGACAAAAATTTTGCAGTGCTCAAAGGGAATAGAATAGTTGGTATAACAGTGAGACATAAGAAGAGGAAACCATGGATTTGCAAGCAGACTAAAGTTGAAGACACCCTGACTGCAATTAAATGAAAAAGTAGATGTGGTCAAGATGGGTCATTTGTCAAGCATATAACAGACAGACAATTAAGGGAACCAACTAAGTTGAGAATTTGAAAAATATAAAAAAATGCAAAAATCATCTTATGACATCCTTAGGCTCTGTGCATATGATAATTTGTCATCTTCATTTTAATGCTGTTTAAATAACCATTTAAATGGCCACCCCACTCACACTCAGTTGCCCAGTCAATGTCATTGTAGGTCAGAGATGATTGTAAGAATAAATAAATAAATAAATAAATAAAAAAGTTTATGAACAGCTTTCTTTATAATGGAGTATGGAAGTTTCCTCTCACAGCTCAGCAGAGTGGGGGCAAGGAACACTCAAAGAGCCTCAGTACTAGTCAGTGCATGTTGTACACACTTAGAGAGAGGGAAGGGTTTGTGACACTCTCCTTCATCAACTTCTTTACCCATTTAGCATTCACTCACTCCCCACTTAATGCTCCCTTTCACCACAATGGGTAAGAGGAAGTCTTACCTTACCCAAAGGTGTGAGGTACTGGCAAAAGCACACTAGATATTAGCTGAGAACAGAGCACATGCATCAGTGTGGCGCGCCCTCATTGTAACAATGAAGTGTGCAATGTTCCATCCAAGAGATTTCAGATGCCAACAAAACAAGTAATTTATAAATCTAACACTTGCAATTATGGCTTAAAATCATCTACAACTCAAAACAAATACATTATAATACTTGGCACCTAAGAATTTCAGTATTACATAGCTATATATGTGGATGAAAAGTGCATGAGCATTTCTTTAAATTTTAAAGCCCTGTATTGTGCTATTGAGGCCTATTTCTCTGCCATTTATTGTCTGATTTTGATGATTCTGGTGTCAATTGAAAGGGAATTAAAATACCTAAAAATCATGTAGCAGAATTTTGATTGTGTATTTAGTTTTTCCTAGCTTAAGAGAAATATCTGGATGAGAAAAAATTTTGGATTTTTTTTTCTCGACAGCAAAACCAAAAATGAAAATTGTCACATCATTTTCTTAGAAAACCATCACAGTATCTTGTGACAAGTTTTCAAGAAAATCCAAGAAAAACTTCTCAAAATATGTAAAAATCTAAACATAATTTTTTTTATTTTCACTAAAAGGAAAACTATTGCTCCAAATTTAATGAGACATACATATAATTCAACTAAAAGAACTTTATAACTCATACTCATAAAAAATTGGTGCAGTTTCATTTATAAATAATGAAAATGGAAAATATTTGGTCGATCCCCTTCAGGTAATCAAAGACTGACATATGACAGTGCCGAGAACTAGATGGAAAGATGAGGTCAGCAGTTTTGCTGGACAACTTAGAATAGAAAGACAGCAGACAGAAACATATGGAGAAGGAGAAGAGAAGGCCTTTGTCCTGCAGTGGAATTGTAGAGGCTAATAATGAAGTTATGTTTCATACTTGAGTCAAGCAACTGAGATGGTACAATCACATATTTCTTTTCAATAACCAATATGAGCCTACTGCAGGCCAAGAGCTTGCCTAATGGTTAAAACGGTGTGTCATGCCATATACCACACAACAGTGACTCAGTATTTTGGCAGGGTTGCTAGCTGGATTGTTTTGTTGTAAAATCAAAGTTCACCAGCTAATGTCCTGCACCTATTCTCTGTTACAGGAACAGGAAAGTGTCAAATGAGATTTCCAAAGTCTGAGCTGAGTACGATAATTACCACACAACCAGGCCAACCATGATCATATTGCAACCAATATTTTATTGGAACAAATCTCTTATGAAACTTGACCATGAAACTTACTTGTAAAGAGTCATCTCGTCATGCACTACTACATCATTTTCTGATAGCACAGTAGTCAGAAGCTCTAGATCACAAGAAGCAAAGTCATCATGTGTTGCCACTTGCTCTAGATTCCACTTGAAGTGATTTAAGCACACTGAAGAAATATCTGAGTGGCCACAGGTGAGGGTGTACTGTAGCCACGCAATCAAGTAGTTTTGCTTTGATGCTGATACTATATTCAATTTCATGTACTTGATACATGTTTCTATTAAATCCTGAAAGATAAAAAGATTCATTTAAAATCAGAGCATCAGATAAACCATGAATATAATGAATTATTCCTCTAATGGATTCAGTGTTAAAAGAATTTTGGATATTATGGACATATTCATGCATTCCCTTTCATCAGCTCAGACACTGGGCTCCCCAGCCACTGAATCCATATCACACAGTCTGATTTATATGTCAATTATCTTCGAGTTTCACTACCATGCAGAGCATGAGCATACATTCCTTGAGTGCATTATGATCAGTCTGTCTATCTATATAAAGCAAAAGGATGTAGCAATCCTATTAACCACTGCAGTTGGTCCATATTACCTTGTGGTGCAATCAACTTGTGTCTCAGACTGTGAGACACAAGGTGTAAATTTTTTTTTTTTTTTCCTGTATATGTCAAAGTAAATGACTGAAAAAAAAGACATGTTGTGGGGGGTGGGAATGATTCTCATAATTTTTCATTTCACTGCAATGGGCAAGGCACTGAGAAGATTCTTCCTAAATGAAGTAATTGGGTCAATGAATGTGCATTAATGTGGTATGAGGTATATAACAAAACTTAAATCTACATTAAAGGCAGACAGCTTTACAGTCTGCATGAAAAGTTACCAAGCCAATAGTTTTGGTTGCACATTACCAGTCAGATCACAAAAAAAAAATTAACAAATTCTAACTCCACCCAGTACTTAATATTTTATTGTTTCCTTGTTTCTTGAGCACCTCTCTGAGACATTCTGGTACTCTAGCAGCTAAATTTTGAAGTTTCTAAGGTTTAAATTCTGCCCAACATTTGCTAAGCTCTTTTTCCAGCTTAGAGAGTGTGGCGTTACAGTCTCATAATTTGACCTTAATTACACCCTATAAATTTCCTAGTGAAAAAAATCTTGTGAACTGCCAGGCCAATCTTTTATGGTGTTGACTTCACAGTTATCTAACCATTCCTTAACAATTTTAGCAGTATGAGCTGGTGCCTCATCCTGTTGGAAAATTTTAGTTTTGGTTATTTCAAACAATGACTCAAGGTTATCCATTGAGTTCCAAATACGCTTCTTTAGTGACAGTAGTGTTTTTCGGGAACACAACAATCACTGAGGCCATTGAAAGTAAAACATTCCCAAACCATTAAACTCTGAGGGTGTTTTGTAGTTTACTGAGTGTAGTGGGGGTCAATGGGATCAGACCCTGGGCACCTGTACACTCTGGTAGATGTTGTACCACTCACACAAAAAGTGCTTTCATCAGACCACAATACTGTATGCCACTTATCTAAGGTCCAATCTTGATATTTCTTTGGAAACTGGATCCTTTTCTTTCTCTGTGAATCATTTATAAGTGGCTTTTTATTTGTGTGGTAACTGCAGTACCCAAGGTCACAGCGCAAAGTATAACAGACAGTGTGGAGAGAGACACCAGCTAATATATTAGGATTCCCTTCCCTAATTTGGTATCCTGTAAGGCTGGGACTGACCTCCAGCTGACTCCTGAGAAGTGTCCTTGTTCTCTTAGGTACCTTATATGGCCTTCCAGATGGCTTTTGTGGGAACGGTAAACTTTTGCTCCTGCCAGCTTTGAATTTCTGTATTAGCTTCTGGACAGTGCAGAGCTTCAACCCCTTTTGAGTGCATTTCTTTGCTACTAAGACCTGCATTATGGAGATCTATGAAAGCTTGAATAGTTTTCTCATCAGTGTGCTTTCCACCCATGTCTACTAGGCTATGATGCATAAAAACAGAAGTGCATTATGAGAGCAGAAAGCAGGAAAAGCAAATAAGGCAGTACCATATATCAGCTCTCTTTGACAACTGATACTGTACAGAGGAGCATCTCCACCCCATACTGTGAGAAGAGGTGGATGTACCAGATGTACAAAATCTCTCTCAAACCTCTCAGCTTTTGCGGCAGAATTACAGTCTACACGAAAAGTTACCATGCCATTCCTGTGATGTGGTACTTTTCACACAGACAATACATTGCCACATAAGTAAACGTACAATGCATTGGCATCTAAAGCTTAAGCTGACAAAAAAAAAAAAAAAAAGTAAAGATGCATTGGCATCTAAAGCTTAAGCTGACAAAAGAAAAAAAGTAAAGTTAGTCACACTCTTGATATTGCTGTCTGGAAGCTTCTAGGCTCAAGATACTTTACTAACTCATGGCAGTCACACCACAAGCAACAAGGTTTCAAGGTTTTATGATATCAAAAAGTAAAGAAAGCTGCTTAAAATCTGATTTTTTAATTATTATCCCTATAAGATGTGCAGATGACAACACTCAAAATAAGAATAAAGCATGAATTTCACAAATAGGAGTTCTAAGTTCTTTAGAATGCAGTGCAGCTGAGTCAACAACCTGTCTAGCAATTGAATTGTACATCAACAAGAACTTAACTTCACATAATTTTCATCTTGTCAAACATTACCTTCTTAACTTCACATTATATTCATCTTGTCCAACATTACTTTTCTATCTCTCTAATGTCTCATTCCTTCCTTAAGTGTCACTGTTCCTAAACATGGTGGCTGTGACAGAAGAGGCTTCAGCTTCCTTATCTAAACATTCACTCCATGCTTGTGTGAACCCTGCCCCTCTACTAGCTACTCTTTTACAAAATGAACTTACCTTAACATTATATTTATCTGCTAGAGCTAATATTGGTAGGACGGTGGTATGTGACACCTTTAGGCGACCAGTGTAGAGATAGCGCAAGAAAAGCTCAAACACCTCCACACATTCGGTAGCCTCTTGGAGTACTATTCGCTGTTCTCTACTTTCATTCCAACGAGGATTCATCAACATAACCTGCCAGAGGAAGGTAATGGATAATACTAACATACTATGCATTTTGACCATCATCATCTTGAAAACTCTTACATGTCTACAAGTGTACAACTCATAACACTACTTAGATAAATCACACATAAATGAAGAACATGCTAGTGCAAAATAAATTTCTAAATTTACTTACAAACTAATTCCTAAGCCATAACTGTACAACTTAATTATCTCTTTTCTATTCACAAATTTGCTCTTAACCCTTACCATCTGGGGACGTATAAATACATCCTGGTGGCTACCCACTCCCATTCAGAGACGTATATAAATATCCTGTTTCAATTTGGTTTACCATTGATTTAAGACATTTTGAAGCAAAGAAAATGAATGTGGGTAACTTAAGAAGTTATTCTGCAGCTAAGAACATACTATTTTCCCATTATTTTTTTTCTTTTTGTTCTGTAAAACAATGATCTATTGGGATGATTGATTTTGCAACAGCAACAGGATCATTGGCCAGTGCACTTATATGCCATCATAATACGTGGTTTCAATATTACTAGAGTTTTCAGATACCTCTTTACACACACACACAGACATTTTTCTTTCAAAAGAAACTTTATAATA
Source organism: Scylla paramamosain (assembly GCF_035594125.1). Taxonomy (NCBI): domain Eukaryota; kingdom Metazoa; phylum Arthropoda; class Malacostraca; order Decapoda; family Portunidae; genus Scylla; species Scylla paramamosain. Next base: position 8,506,581 of record NC_087152.1, read on the forward strand.
TTGATGTGAAATGCAAACTGCAAAGTTCAGTAACATGTGGAATTGATTCAGCAATCTAACAGTGTATAATACAAACTAAATGTGTAATTACACTTGGTGAGAAAGGAAATTATATAAGAGACTGTGGATGATGCATTTCAAAGTTGGTGTGCACAGCTGATACCCTGGGTACAGGGCCTGGAGCAATTTTAATCTCTCAGGGCAAGTGGGTTAACATTCTTTATGTTCAGAAGGACACCTCTCACATCAAACAGCCAAAAACCTCTCAAGGAGAAACAAGTGAATACAGCTGCTTGTTCTTCATTCAGGCAAAAATATTCATCTATGAGAAAGTGAATACTGCTCCTTGTTCTTCATTCGGGCAAAAATATTCATCTACGAGAAATTAATAGTTACCCCCACCTGGAAGACATCTGAGGAGGCACACAGAATGAGGCGATGGGCAGGAAACTCTCTCTCACCCACCACCAGCACTATGTCACTCATCAGCCGTTCAGCATACAGTCCAGCAATCTTCTCCAACACACTCCCAGAGTTATCTATCTGGAAGGAGCACTGATTTATTAGTTACTTAACCACTTGATTTCCTATTCATAAACTTCCTTCAAGATAGAGGCAACTAATATCTGAGCAGCACTACTAGCATTCCATAACTCTTGTATTCATCTGTCATATTTCTTTTGCATGCTATCTTCATTATTTTCTTCCATCTTCCAAGAGTAGGATACACAATGTAGGTGCAAAAGGTTGATCTGGTGTTTACTCTTTACAGAACAGAGAAGTGATTTACTTAAATTCTGGTAGCCAGAACTGCATGAAAATCCAGATATAAAGACAAGTAAGGAGTTTTCATCTATTCACATTCAAACAAATAATTCTACCTTCTTCCTTTACCATGCCATAAGAAGTGTTTAAAAGGTTCTACTGTGTGAACTGTTCTTGAGATATGGAAATTAATTATATTTAGAAATTCAAAATCTACATAAAACAAAAATCTAACTTACAAAAATAAAATACTTACTTGACATTGAGCTGTATTATAGCCATGCATGGGATTTGTGCCCCCGTGGTTAGTACCTCTGGAATCAGCTTTCCTAGAAGGAGAGCTGCGGCCCTGCTCATTATCATCATTTGCACCAAACATGTTTGAAATGCGAGCAAACATGGCACTCTGTTAAAGTCTGCTGTGACGAATATATCTGAAATTTGAACTGAAATTAAAAGAGTAAAGTGCACTGTATATATATATATATATATATATATATATATATATATATATATATATATATATATATATATATATATATATATATATATATATAATTACCATTTCCAAAAGTCACAGTATTTCAAATAATGAATGGTGATGTGCAAAAAGAAGGGAACATGGAAAGAAAGGGGACTATAGAAGGGAGAAGGGAAGTCAAGAGGAAATAAAAACTACAAACCTTAATGTTGGTGATGTCCTGTAGCCTGGAAGGCTTGAGTCTTACATGAACAGCTGAGCAGCAGAATTTGTAGTACAGAATCCATACTTTGTTGGGTTTAGTATGGTGACATCACATGACTGGAAATGATTCACGAATATCAATAAAGACTTGTCTTGTAATTGATATAAAACATCCTCCAAGAAAATTTTATATATTATACAACCCATGTTGAAATTATGCTCCTCCAAATAGAGGCTCATACCACCAACTCTCAAAGAAAGTTAAACAAATTATGTGACAGTTTTGAAACTATGCTTAGTCACACACAGTATCTTTGTAAAACAATGATCCTGTACTGCAAAATTTTTCAGATTAATCTCCCATTCCACACTGATCACACTCAAAGGATGGTGGATAGCTAGCTGGTCATGACAAAATAATGGCACTTACACTGGCTGATTGTGATGATGGCACAGAAACTCAGAAATGTGTTGGAGTTGGAGATAGATGGAAGGAAACCAGTGAGGAGAATGAAGAAAACCTGGAGATGAAGTGTAAAAGAAGACATGAGAAAGATGATCATCAGGGAAGAAATTGGGAAGAAACACATGAGTTGTTCAACCTCATTAATAATGAACAACACTGAACAAACATAAACAATTGAACAAAATGGCAACAACAATATCATGCATCAACTGGATATGGACAAAGGACTACATTATCTTGGTACATGACTGCCTCTCACTAAATTGAACAAGATATAATCATACATACAAAATTTTAAATGTAATGAATTTAAGATAAGGAATTCCAGCTGCCATGAGGATTACTAACCTACCTTAACTTACTCTAATTAACCTTCTAATGGTGGCTCTGCCTCTCATGACCCTGGTCAGAATCAGGAAATCTAACCTAGTACATCATTTGGTAGTTTTCCATTCTATGTGTTAACAGCATCAATGGTATTATCAGCAAGTGAATAGGATTGGATGTGTTTGTTCAATTAATCAGCCAAAGTGCTACAACACTTTATATATATATATATATATATATATATATATATATATATATATATATATATATATATATATATATATATATATATATATATATATATATTTTTTTTTTTTTTTTTTTTTTTTTTTTTTTTTTCCTTTCTTGACAAGTTAAATAACCATTTGATACTCAAAAGCAGCAGAATCAAATTCAATGTATATATCTTGCTTCTGACATCTATCTGAGGCACATGTTTCAGGACTAGGTAATGAAACAAAATGTCCTGTAGTTACATAGTCTGCTACCAATCTTAACTCAAAGTATTCTTGAATTATTGATAAATTCTTAAAAATTGCTCCCTCTATTTCAAAATGACAGTATTCTATATCAATAGATTTCCATGTGTCAAGAATTATTAAGATAGCTAATTCCCAGCAAAATAACTCTTATTTTCACAAAAATTGTGGACTTTGGTTATGACAGTGAGTTTGTCACCTGCAGCACCGTACCTAAACTCTATAAAACTATGGAATTTTGTTTAGCTGCTACACAAAGTCCCACTGCCACATAACAACTTCTATGCAATCACACAGTTCGGGATATTTTGAAATTAAATTAAACATGACATAACAAACCTTGCTGGTGGCTTTCTTCCATGAACTCTGAACATTCACTATTTGAATTTAGGGATTTCTTGATTAGACAATATAATTTTGCTATTGAAATGCTATTGAAGAACAACATCTATATCTACATAATGAAATGAGTAAAGATGTAGTGTTTGGAGGAAGCAGTTTATCAAAATCGTATTTTCATCTTTGGATTAAAAACTGAAGTACATATCAGATTCTACAGCTGCATTTCGAGTATTTTCTGAGTCAAATATAACAATAAGCGAATATAAATCTTGAAATGTATTAAAATCATAAATACAGAGCCATGTGACGAAGCTGAAAAATAATACCACCAAAGTATGTCCACATTCTACTAGCTAAGTGTACTGGTACGAGTTGGTATGTCCAACATTAAATCTATATTTCATACTATGGCAAGTTGCCTAAAATCTTCCCGATAAAGAGATTCTCTTCACTGACATCGATGTCTATAACATGTGAGATCCACAGTACTGAAGTGTGTGTTGCTTTTTTCGTTTACCTCCTGCCCACCTGACGTCAGTTCTCAACTCGGATCTCATCATATTTATTTACTGATTGATCTTCCATGTCTGTTTATAATGTTGCTACTTCTAACCATTTGCATTACTCACTAAAGGTGTTCAGATGCCACAAAGCGCCTTGCCACAGTCGCCAGCCAAGTAGCCCGTCACCTCTGTTTACCGCTGCCAGTGTTTACAGCTTCGTTTACAGTGCCGCGGCAGGCAAGGCAACACTGGCCTGCCTGGCGTGACCTTACTCGACCAATGCTAAGATATCTTGCTCACTTGAATTAAAAGTAATCTAGATACCACACACAACTCTTATGACACTAATAAACACGTATTGAAGATTGCAATAAACACAAGGAAAGGAATATAAGCTCAACTCACACTATCTTCACAACAGTAGGTAGCCGCACACCTCATTATCTGTCCAACACGCCCCCAACCTCCAGTATCGATATTTTGAATGTCAGCTCAGCATTGAAAATGTCGTTACAGCTGAGAAAACAACATTCATTTCAATATGTTGGGGAAAAATAAAACTGAAGACAGACATTTTCATATAGCATTTACACATACAAGATCATTAAACGTCTGGCAGATCCGCAAAGCTGCTCTCCGATGGCCAGCTTCATTATCTGCCCTTTTTTTTTTTTTACTTCAAATATTTCCATATTTACGAAGATCGTCCTCTAACATGGATGCCTTGATACCAAGATGAAAAATAAAAAGCAAAACATAGATATACCATTTATTTTCAAGAAGTAATAACAATAACAACTGTCCATATTTTATGTCATGTGAACGAAGATTTCGGCGTGAAAGAAGAGAACCTCTAACGTCTCTACCCTTTCCAACTTCACTGCGGTTGCAAGCCGCTACACACCATAATAACAATGGATTGATCTATAATAAAGGAAAAAAAATAATACCGACAACACAGTTCTTTTTGGTATACATCGCATGTTTTTTTTTTTTTTTTTTTCCCCGAACAAAGTAAGCCACTTGTCTTTGACCATCCAATTTGGGTTCAAACCAAGACCTTACAGCAATCTCCTGTTCATCTTACATATTTTTAAAAATAGCAGGCCAGAAAATAAACTGATTCGGCAGTCCCACCAATCAAAAGATAATTTTTGGTATTCTATGGTGTTTGCCATCATGGTAAACTCGAGCTACATAGTTATGGAACCAGTGCGTGCCCTTTCTCCAATAAGCCTTCCATCTCTTCTGATCCTTAGTGGATTATCTTATTGGTATATAATAGTTTCCAAATGAAGGGCGGCTGTTGACGATCAACTGGAACAAATCGGTCACCACAATGATGGGTTGGATGTATTATGTCGTAGCCTGTCGAGTTTCTTATGTTTAATTTTTGTTTGATTTTGGAGTCTGTTTTTTTTTTTTTTTATGGTTTCTAAAAATACGGTTATTTTTTTTTTTATTGTGATATATATATATATATATATATATATATATATATATATATATATATATATATATATATATATATATATATATATATATATATATATATATATATATATTTGCAAAACAGTTAATATTTTTCAGTGTTTTTCATTTTTGATAAGTTAAAATGGGTAGACATTTCAATGGTTTTAATGGTGTCAAGATTTCATGATTTTCCGTTTTTTTTTTTTTTTTTATATATATTTATTATTATTCAGGTTTTAAATGTTTTGATATTCACTGTATTAGTTAAAGTATATGACAAGTCAGAATATATAAAGCAAACGAGTCTAGGTTATTTTTTCTGATGGTCATTTTGAAAAAGAACGATGTAAATAAACGGACCCCAGTAATGTCATCACTGGGGTCGAGGAAGGCGCAAAGCCGAAAGTTGAGAATCGTTCTATATAAAGATCACCTTCCTTTAAGTCAACCGCCGCCCTTCATATGGAAGCTTTCTACATGCCATTAATTTAATCCTCCAAAAATCAGAAGAGGTGGAAGGCCAAGTGGGGAGAGAGAGAGAGAGAGAGAGAGAGAGAGAGAGAGAGAGAGAGAGAGAGAGAGAGAGAGAGAGAGAGAGAGAGAGAGACGCACTTTGTAGCTTGAATTTACGTTTCTCTGCACCTGTTCCAGAGCAGCCTACAATATCCTGGACACTTGACTTATCCTATATTCTCAACCCTACTGGGCTAACAGGTATTGAACTATCTTCTTCGGTGTAAGGAAGGATTGTTTCTTTTCAAAGAATGTATCAATACATGTCTTAATAGTGTCCATAACATCTAGTTACTCAAAAGCAATACTGGATTCAGTTTAAGGGAGTAACAATACATTGTTGAATATTGGAAGAAAAAATCACACAAAATAAATGTCTTCACTTAATAATAATACTGTATTCATTAAAATAAATATTTTCAACAATTTAAAATGACATAAAATGAAAGAAAATAAATTATATACAGAAGATGATATACAATAATTTACAAGACTTCAAACCAGCAAATCATAACTCCCAAACATAACTTGTCAGCACATTAAATATTAAATAACACTTCTAGGATAGTGAATGATGGTTCAAGCACAGCTGAACTAGTCACAATTCAACCAGTAGACTTGAGGAAAATAATAATATAAAAATGATGATGATAAATTAACCAGAGTACTTTTGTGTCCACTGATACAAATTATTTTACTACAAAAATGCATTTCCCAATAAAGTGGTTCAACTGTCGCTAGTTCAGTTTTCCATTGGTTGAATTGCCACTGGTTCTAATGTTCACTGGTTGATATTATTTGTCCACTGGTTTAATTGTCCATTGGTTCAATTGCTCAATCAACATGTCTGACACTGGCTTGAATGAATATATATATATATATATATATATATATATATATATATATATATATATATATATATATATATATATATATATATATATATATATATATATATATATATATGAAAACACAGCAAAAGCTACTGTGTAATAGATGAATATTTTTCAAACATAAAAACTTCTTTGTGCAAATATCTTGATAGTAGTCACTCACTCATCAGTACTCATGGTCATGCTACTCACTCACCAAACATGACTGATCACCTGTCAATAATGAGGAAACACCTTGTCTTTTATGTATAAGGGAGAGTTAATGTATTCTCTTGTCTGTGTTAGGAGTTACTGCTGTACTGCCTGTTTGTGGGGAGAGTCACTGTTCAGCCTTGTCTTCTGTTGTTTGTGTAAAAGAAAGGAGAGTCAGTATGTATGTACCTTGTCTCGTCTGGGTGAGGGAAAGTTAACTGTTATCTTATGTCGTCCTGCCTTGGCTGACAGAAGGGGAGTTACTACCTTATTTTGTCTGTATGAGGCAAAGTTACTGTCAGGTCTGTGTGAGGTAGAGTTGCTGTCTCATCTTGTCTGTTTGAAGGAAGGTTAATCATGAGTTGTTTGGCTATGGAAATTTGCTGGCTTATCTTGTCTTTGTCTTCTTATTTGGCATGTCAATGAGGATTTGCTTATTTTGTACTGGCAGAGGACAAAATGTATCATCTGTTCTGTATAGTGTTAGGACCAATTGTCTTTCTAGTTAAGCACAGTTACTCATTATACAACTTATTTTGAATTGTATGGGTATATTGTGCAAAAAGATAGCTAATCTTGTTTTCTACAAGGGAATATTTTACTAGGCTACTGTAAGGGAAGGCATGTCTTGCCTTGTGAAGAAAAGATACTTTTTTGTGTACAAGAAGGTCTTTGGTTGTCTGGTAGAGGAAGAAAGCTTGAATTTGTTTTGCACAAGGCAGGAGGAATCAAGTGTTGTCTGTTTTGTTGTTGCCTGTTTTATCTCATATGAAGGAAAGCTTGTCTTGTTTGGTAATGAGGAGAGACCATTTTTATCAAATTCCTAAACAGTTAATATGGTGCTATTTTGTATGGAGAGAACACTGTTATGCCCTGCTCAGTATGAGAGGAGGGCTGATAGGGGTGCGAGGTGAGAAGTCAATCTTAGGTGAATTCTGGAAAAGAGCTGCACGGTCCTGACCTTCACCCTTCTTCACCCAGTGACCATACACTCGGAAGGCGCAGTTGTCTATGACCTTGAGGTGGATGAGAGAGAGAGAGAGAGAGAGAGAGAGAGAGAGAGAGAGAGAGAGAGAGAGAGAGAGAGAGAGAGAGAGAGAGAGAGAGAGAGAGAGAGAGAGAGAGAGAGAGAGAGAGAGAGAGAGAGAGAGAGAGAGAGAGAGAGAGAGAAACACTGGTTACATTACTGTTAACACAGACATCAGATATAAGAAAAATAAATATAAAAAAAAATACATAAATAAAAAAAAAGAAAAGGAAACATGACAGGATGAGCATACGATGAAGTTTATAAAAATGTTGGTAAACTCTTTTACAAGTGGGGAGGCAGCAAGATGCACTCCAGATTTCTTACATATCCTGTCATACTGTAAAATCAATTACACTTCAGAACTGAACCTACCATGTAAATAAAGGAAGATGTGTTTAAATATAAATGACTCAAAGGCACCACCCACAATGACATGCATGATACTGTTATGGATGGATCAGTTCTTATTTGTCATCAAGAAATAAACCTGTTTGCAATTACCTCTATGTAAGATAGATGCTAGCTATTTCATAATCCTTTTCTTGAAGTGAAATTTTTAATATATTTTTGCACTCAGCCTTCTCCTCATTCAAAACAAACAAAAACAAATACAATGAAATAATCAAATAAACAAGCCAGGCTCTAAATAATGCTGGTCTCACCTTGCGAAGTGCCTTTACCCTGTATGGATCTACCCGGGTCACTGCCAGGGACACTGGTTCAGGAGTGTAGCGCAGCCGCTGGATCCTGATAACAGACCGCACACACAGGGCACCAAATTGGAACATCTTCCTTGCGTTGAAGGGGCGTCCTTTGTATTGCTGAGGTAACAAGGAAAAAGAGTCAATTCTAGTTTGAATGTATGTGTCTATATGAAATGAAATTATACATGCTGATATTTCATATGTACTCACTGCAGCATCATATCACCAAGTTTTTATGAGTATACTGAATGCATTTTGCAAAAGACTATTCAAACGTAATATGTGTTACCACAAAGGTCAGGAATAAAGTTTCACCAAATCACCACAATGCTGAAACTGAGTTAAACAACCCCTGAATATTGAGGCTCTTACTTTTTCTTCTTCTCTGTAGCATTATATCAAGCCAAGACAACACCAATGTAGAGAAAGCTAGCCCATGAAGTTACTACCTTAAAAGTTTATGATGAGTAATATGTTGTAGAGCCTGAGAGATGTGACCCCACTGATTCCAGACATAATGCCAAAGGTACAGTTTTGTGATATAACAGGAAAAGAAATGGCAGCTGCAATGCTTCTTATTCAGCATCACAGTTAAGTGTACTATAAATGAGGACTAAAAGAGTATATGTACAAGATTAATTTATGTACAAGTTCTTTTTATCTGTTACTATTTTCTAAGCATTCATGAGGTACAGGGAATGCAGATAACCACACTTTTTTTTTAAGAAACAGGTGTTTAGGGACTCAACATGCTTATTTATTGGCTTGTAAGTGACAACAAGAAGAAGAAAGGAAAAAAAAAATCTGCATTGTATCCTTAACCATTCTCAACACACATAGTGAAGTGGAAAGCTCAATCTTAGTGGCTGGGTAGTGGGTGTGGTATGTTTGACAAGTGCTGAAGAGTGATGCAGTGGTGACAGTGGTGTTGACAGTGATATTAAAAATGACAGCAATGGCCATGAAGTGTTGTGCATAGTACCTATGTGCCTCTGTGCCTGTGGTTGCTCAAAAAGCAAACTTACTGAAAACTACTCTTCATTAAGCTACTAAATACTGATTAGCTAAACTAGGATAATGTTCATAAATTATGTTCTCATATCCATTGCTCAGCTAAAATAAGGTATTAATTTGCACATCCATTAAAAACTACATATTACGATCATAACTTTTTTTTCGATAATTTTTTGGCAGCAATTACAACAGAAGGTTTGTGGAGTTACTGAAAAGTTACCATAGAAGCTCTTCTCCCCTTTTCTTTTGTTGCAGTGCTTGAGATGCAGTGGAATTACATGAAGCATGAAAGACATGGCAAGACTACTCCAGGAAACAGTTCAGGATATGCTTCACTGGCCATCTCCTGCTGACTACCAAACAAAACTTCAACCTCTCAGGCAAGGTTATCACACTCAAGAGAAAGCATGTCTTCACTTGAATCATAAAGTCCCTAACTACAAAGACAGCAGATGTGACAGTATAATAAACAATATCTGCTTCACTGCTTTATAATAAGCTGTGGAATACACCGTTAGCTAGATATCGCCTTCCATGTTTGTCTTAACACATGGAAAATGACAACCAAGTACAAAAGCTACTACTTCCATCAGTTTTTAAATCTGATAATACTGTAACTCTTAAACATCTCTAGATCATTACGTGGTATCATTAGTGGTACTGTCCTACCATTATTCCTAATCCTGATAAGGATCCTAATCATAAATACTAGAATTGATTATAGGCAGTGAAGTCAAGCATGTCAATCTCTTCTTTTGTCCCCTTTCCCATTCAGAGCCCCTGCAGGAAAGCAGTAGTGGTGCTGAGGCCCATCATGAACACTCACCTTCTTCTCAATGGTGGCGACAAGGATGCGACTCCGGGGAGGCTAGAAGAGGCACATCATGAGAGGCTACAGCATGCATGGACATCAAGCAGTAAGAGGGTGAAATATAGATGTAAAAAAAAAAATAAATAATAATAATAATAATAAACAAACAAAAAAATTAAATAAAAAAATTAAAAATTATCCACATTGAAGCCTCAGTTATCAAACCAACAGAGATGGTTGGGAGGTTGCTGTGGTTCACCAACTGTGCTACGAAGCAAGTAGTTCAGAATCTGTCTTTATGATAGGGTGTGAATGATTTTTCTTAGCTCCCTGTGTGGGCTGAGTACATGAGGCTCCACTGCAAAACATAACGGCCAGTTGCAAAAGGATGTAGTAGAGTAGAATGCTAGAAACCCAGGCTCAGATCATAACATTGTATTAAATAGAATTAATCAAGATGTTCCTTATGTTAGGGGCTCTCAACCACTATTATTTTATATGTTGAACTGTGACATATTTATAGAGCAGTTACACCAAACAACTGATGGGCACCATTATTTCTGCATGATGTTATATTAAGTAAACCCAAATCAGTAGAAATAAACATGTATGCCACAGTTTTGGTACATCAGTCACTGAATACAAGGAAAAGAGGAGACAAACCGTCATTAGCTCTAGACCTCCAATGTTTGTGAGGCCAATTGTCTCTTATCAGCCACAGGGTTGAGAGTCCCTTATTTACTGGCAATCACAATACCCAAATGCAACACAATGCAAGACAATCCTGGGAAATCAATAAACAGAGAAGGCCTCTGTTCAAGTTGTGTGTGTGTGTGTGTGTGTGTTTTATGTAGAAGGGACACTGGCCAAGGGCCTAGAAGAAAAAAAAAAAAAAAAAAAAAAAAAAAGCCTGCTGAGATGCCAATCCCAGAAAAGGGTCCAAAGTGATAGTAAAAAAAATTGAAGGATAAGAGTCTTGACACCTCCCTCTTGAAGGAATTCAAGTCATAGGAAGGTGGAAATACAGAAGCAGGCAGGGAGTTCCAGAGTTTACCAGAGAAAGGGATAAATGACTGAGAATACTGGTTAACTCTTGCATTAGAGAGGTGGACAGAATAGGGGTGAGAGAAAGAAGGAAGTCTTGTCAGCGAGGCCCCAGGAGGAGGGCAGGCATGCAGTTAGCAAGATCAGAAGAGCAGTTAACACGAAACTAGCGGTAGAAAACAGCTAGAGGTGCAACATTGCAGCGATGAGAGAGAGGCTGAAGACAGTCAGTTAGAGGACAGGAGTTGATGAGATGAAAAGCTTTTGATTACACCCTGTTTAGAAGAGCAGTATGAGTGGAACCCCCCCACACATGTGAAGCATACTCCATACATGGACGGATAAGGCCCTTGTACAGAGTTAGCAGCTGGAGAGGTGAGAAAAACTGCTAGAGACGTCTCAGAGTGCCTAACTTCATAGAAGCTGTTTTAGCTTGAGATGAGATGAGAAGTTTCCAGTTTAGATTATAAATGAAGGACAGACCAGTGTTCAGTGTAGAAGAGGGGGACAGTTGAGTGTCATTGAAGAAGAGGGGATACTTGCCTGGAAGGTTGTGTCAAGATGATAGATGGAGGAATTAAGTTTTTGAGGCAGTGAACAATACCAAGTTTACTCTGCCCCAATCAGAAATTTTAGAAAGATCAGAAGTCAGGTGTTCTGTGGCTTCCCTGCGTGAAATGTTTACTTCCTGAAGTGTTGGGTGTCTATAAAAAGACGTGGTAAAATGCAGGGTGGTATCATCAGTGTAGGAGTGGATAGGACAAGAAGTTTGGTTTACAAGATCATTGATGAATAATAAGAAGAGAGTGAGTGACAGGACAGAGCTCTGAGGAACACCACTGTTAATAGATTTAGGAGAACAGTGACCTTCTACCACAGCAGCAATAGAACGATCAGAAAGGAAACTTGAGATAGATGAAGTTACTGAGAGAAGGATAGAAGCCATAGGAGGGTAGTTTGGGAATCAAAGCTTTGTGCCAGACTCTATCAAAAGCTTTTGATATATCCAAGGCAACAGCACAAGTTTCAACAAAAACTCTAAAAGAGGATGACCAAGACTCAGTAAAGAAAACCAGATCACCAGTAGAGGGGTTTTGACAGAACCCATACTGGCGATCAGATGAAGTAATAAATGTTTAAGAATCTTCCTGTTGAGGGTGTGTGTGTGTGTGTGTGTGTGTGTGTGTGTGTGTGTGTGTGTGTGTGTGTGTGTGTGTGTGTGTGTGTGTGTGTGTGTGATTTTTTTTCTTCATTTGCATAATATTTCAATATATCTGTATCAGGCTTGTATTGTCTCAGGAAATATCACTCATATACACAAGGGCTTAAATACACCAAAGAGCAGCTTGATGTACTTTTCATAGACAAGATTTCTCTGTACTGACATACTAATGCATACATTCATTACTCATATATGCATTTAATCATGGTACTTGACACAATGAGTATTTGTATTTCATGAATCCCTGGGTATGGTGGAGAGCAGAAATATTTCCACATCAGACCTCGCACAGGAGGGTAACATTCAACAATACCCTGATATATCAAAGCTTTTCTACTGCAGTAAAGTTTATTACATACAATTTTTCTCTCTTACTTGAAAAAAACATGAAAATCCCATACAGTATCTCTTACAGTATACTGTCAATAACTGTCATAATAATTTTGTCACCTGCAGACAAGCAAATAAAATAACATTGCCATTAACAGATACAATCATTCACTGACTGTTCTACATATTCCTGTCTTGTTTTAGAACATGAAGAAAACGTGCTTTGTTCTTACCAAAACCATTAATACTTAGACTGTAAGACATTCAATTATTTGTATTTGGATAATATACTTTAAAATTAAGTCGGGGTTTTGGTAGAAAGACAACATTAATTGTTTCAAAACAAGACAGCAACTAAGAGTGCCAGTCAACAGTAGTGCTATGACATTCATACACTTTCAAGTGGCAAAATTACTATGACACACAGTATAGCTGCCATGATGTAAGACATCCTGATTAACCTTCAAGACATTGATCCTATAAAAGGATATTACCCATTTCTAAATGTTTTTTTTTTTTCTTCCTACAGTGGGAGGTGAGTTATAGCCTTACTGTAAGGTCACAAGAAATTCATTTCATCAACTCTCCTTATCTGCTTCCAGTCACTCGCTTACTAAAGTCACAAGGTATTAATTTCATTAAGTCTCCTTATCTGCTTCCAGTTGCTCGCATACTCTAATGCTGCATATCTTTGTATCTCAAGTAATTTTGATTGAATTTACTCTTACAAACATGCATACATGCACACACACAACTGAAACAGAGGCCTCCCTGTATTGCTTATGAGTAAATAACCCAAACAAACAATAATGTTAATTAAAAATATATATAAAAAAGAGATGGCAGGAGAGGAACTAATAGATTCAGAGGAAGGACAAAGAAAAAAAATATCAGGAGGAACTATGAAAAGAAAAAAAAAAAAAGACTAGATGTCAGAGGCAGTAGCAGAAAGAAGCAAAATTATATGGTGTTTAATAGAGTTATGTTATAACCATGGACATGGAACAAAAGTCAAATATTATTAAGTATAATACAACAGGTTTATTAAAAAAGATCTAGTATATATGTAAAAAAAATAAAAAAGAGCATCTTCCTTCTTCCTTCCCTCCAACATAGCTCCCTTGACTGTTCTGTTTCTTTCATACCAGAAACACCAAGTGTCTAGCCCTTCGAAGATCCACTGATCTTTTGCCAGGTTGTATGAGTATCGTGCTTTTGTGCATGTTGTGACTAGTACAGAAGAGCTTCATACTTAGTAACCCAAGTAGTCTGGTGAAATCTTACTGAGCTTAAAATTCACAAAGCACAGAATACTATGCCTATAAAGAAAGAGAGAGAAAAAAAAATAGCTTATGGTCTTGAGGAAGTTTACTATACTTTCTCCTGTAGAGTAGTTTTAATTTCTAAATATCATGTGCTTATTAAAAGCAGTCAATATACCTATAAAAAAAAAAAAAAATTAAATACAAAAAGGCAACATAAGCATGGAGTCTGAAGTGCTGCTTACTATAACAAGCCTGAAGTGGTGTGTGGGCAGCCATAATGGTTGCTTGCCCCACTACCCACACCCTCCTACCCTCCCCCAACACCACCTTGAGCCACAGCCTTTCTCTCAGGTCTCTGAGCCTCTTCTACAACACTGTTAAAACCTTCAAAGTCATCACCAACTTCATGAGTAGTGTTTAACTTTAGCAACACTTTTTGAGGGTCCTGCTCTCTTCAGCAGCCCAATAATATTACCACCATCACCACTGGTCCATTGCTAATCTTTAAGTCACTATGCTGAAATATACTAAGTATAAAGCCCCTCTGTAGTGCGTGACTCCATTCTCATCACAAGCTATAAAAGTGACTTCATTACATATTGGTGTTGTGTACTGAAACATGCACCAGGCTGAAGAATATGGTGCACAACTAACTTCAGACAGACAGGGGGAAAACTGTCAGAAGTTAGATTCTACATAAAATAATGTAAGAGGAATAACATATCTTGATGAAAAATGGAATGTCAAAAACATTATCAGAAAACAAATCTGAGAAATGAAGCAAAAATACCATAAAGAAAAAGTAAAGCAGCAAGCCAAAATAAATTGAGAAAATAATCCGAGCTGTTGGAGAATTTTGAATTTTGTTTCCTTTATTTAATAACAATAATCTGAATGGACCCCACAAGGACTATGTGATGAAACAGGAGAGAAAAGAATTATGAAAGGATAGGAAAGGTTGCAGATGAGAGAGAGAAAGAGATACAAGGGCATGAGGAACAAGCATGAGGAAAAGAGAAACAAAGAAAGGCAGGAACTACTGGATGTACACAAAATGATAACAGATACTCTAGAGGGGAAAAAAAATTACATGCCAACTGGGATGGAAACATCTCAGGCTAGAGAGAGAAGAGGATACATATAGAGAAAGGTCCAATGAAAAATAGTAGGAAAGTGAAGATAAAATACCGTAATTGAAATAAAAGAACTTGATAAATAATTAAATATAAATTGTCATAAATGCTTCTCTTGGGAGACCATTGGAGTGAAGGAAGGAAGAAGAAGCCCAAGTCATCAGGGGCTCAGGGCTGTGCTGACCACTGACTTACTACAATATAAAGATTACCAAAAACTTTGAAAATCATTAAAAAATACTGAAGGGCCAAGATGGTTCTAATGTGTGCCTTGGTGATAAAGAAAATAAAAGTGTAATTCCCAGAGTCTCTCAAGTTGTGAATGATGGGTGGAAGGCGGTTGCAGCAGCAGCAGCAGAGGCCTGGCAGAAAAAAAGAAAGAAAAAAAAAAAGAAAAAAAAAAAAGAAAAAAGAAAAAAAAAAGGCATCCAAATCACAGCAGAAGAAAGCTCACCAAGATCTGGAAGAAGTCATGGGTGAGGGCTTCCTGGACAGAAATACGCTGTGCTGGCTCCACCACGAGCAACTTGGAGATAAGATCCTTTGGAGTATCTGTGGATACACTTCACTGAGTACTTGCCACTCCTTGCCAGCATGAGGCAGAATGATGAGGCTCTTCACAAAGCACCAGCTCCTGTGGACTTACTGTATCACATCCTCAATTGATTGGTGTTACTGACTATATCAATCTTCCAGAATTTCTATACTATGAATGAATAAACATACAATCAACAATATCAAATCTAAAGAAATATATGCATGTGGGGATAATTCCATAGATTACTGTACTTCTCTTAGACTGCTTGTCTAGTTATCATCAGCCTTTCTATAATTTTGAAGATGATTGAAGTACCTATCTTTCCATCTATATATTATTAAACTCCTCTGAAAACTCCCTCAGTAGCCACAATGCAAGAGTGCTAGCAGAAAAGTTTTCACTCATTCCTGTCCATGTTCTAATTGCTTCTCTCTCTCTCTCTCTCTCTCTCTCTCTCTCTCTCTCTCTCTCTCTCTCTCTCTCTCTCTCTCTCTCTCTCTCTCTCTCTCTCTTTTGCATCAATACTATCTCCTTGTATTCTTATTTTCTTTGCAGGGTATGAGCCTGAAAGTGTTGTCAATGAATGGTGGAATATGGCAATCAAATAGTAGCCATGGAATAAAGGAAGCAGATGAATGGCCAAGGGAATGGTATGGTGTTACCACCTGAACTCAACACATCACCATTACTTACGACTGTCTTGCAGAAAGACATCACTCAAGCTGACCAACAGTATAGAGGTTATACAGTGGTCTAGTAAAAATTGCTATTCACTTTGGTCACTTAACATGATTAATTAATTACTTTCATGATTGAATTTTATTTAATTACTTAGATTTTTTAGTACTTTGTTTTTATTTACCAAAAAGCACCTATTATGTAAAAATGCATACAGTGCCATGCCATATCTTCCTGAAATTATCAGCTGAATAAAAAATAACAGAATTATACTGGGAAACATCAGCACCCACCTGTTATGTCCTCCCATTCTGGGGTGTTGAAAGAGTACTTCCCCTCCATTATGTTGCGGATCATCACCATCTGCTTGCGGTGCCAGAAAGGTGGACAGCCCACCAGTCTGCAAGGAGGTTGTGTGTAAGGGTTGGAAGAATTTATTATCTTAAACTAAAATAAATACTACTAATCTAAATATCTCTCTATCACTACTAGTCAGTACCCCCTAGGAAAATAAATGCCTCCATCTAAGCCTTTATTTCTGAGAATGCTGTTCATCTTCTATCATATCTTACTCCACTTTTCTTCTCATATTTTTACATTACATATGGTGAGTTTTTCCTATACTCTCCTTAAATGAATCTCAGACTCGCGTCTTTCAACATTTTGGTTTGTCAGGCTTTGGTCTCCAAACTCAAGCTGTGGTGAAAATAAGGTTAAGATAATCATAATGACATGATGTGATTTCATACATACAGTATGTCAATATGATTTACTTCCACTGTCCACACTCTATTGATTTATTCTAGAGTATTAAATAATTATTACAAAACTTTGCTAATGTTAACTCTCCTAGTGATACAAATCTGTGAGCACTTTGAGGTTGTTTACTTTAACTTCTTGGAACTCCCTCAACAGCCTTATGTAGTCAAATGTGAACCTGGCAATATCTTTTGCCTCATGTAAGAACCACATGCTCCCAGAAGGAACAATTGAAAAAAAAAAATGTAGTTTCTATGATTCAGAGGTTTCAAGCCAGTTTTCCATAAGAAAACACATGATTAGCATGTGACACCTCTATACTATTAGTGGTGCAACAATGTCAAGAATCACAAATGGGTCTATATAGATTAAAATGCCAAACAATACTGTCACTAAGGCAACATCTAATTTAGTTTACTCTTTTAATTTTTGAAACACAGTCATACCTTGTGTTTCAAATGTCCTTCAATTTGAACAACTCCCAATTCGAACAGGGTTGGCAAATGAATTTTGTCCTCCAATTCGAACACAAACACTCATTCAAGCGACGCCACTTGGTCACTAGTCCCTCTTGTGTTCCTCCTCCACCATTCCTTCCCCTCCTCCTTTCTCTGCACTTTTCCCCCATCCCTCCCTATTTCCTTCCTTCCTCTATCTATTCTGCCTACCCTCCCTCCTTCCATCTCTCTCTCTCTCTCTCTCTGTTCCTTGCCCCATATACTTTCCTTCCCCATATGTCCCTTCTTCCCATTGTTCCTTTCTGACCTTTCTTCTCCATTCCTCTTTCATCTGGTCTCAAACCTCCCTACCTGTCATCTCCCCTCCCCCTTATCTGTCAGAGATAAAAGACAAGGAGTAGGACCTCGCTCTCTCTCTCTCTCCCCCTCATTTATTCCATGTAATTTTTTATTCATCCTTTCTCACTCTCGTATAATTCCATTTTCATTCTCTATCAGTCTTAGAGAGAGAGAGAGAGAGAGAGAGAGAGAGAGAGAGAGAGAGAGAGAGAGAGAGAGAGAGAGAGAGAGAGAGAGAGAGAGAGAGAGAGAGAGAGAGAGAGAGAGAGAGAGAGAGAGAGAGAGAGAGAGAGAGAATTTTAGTGCAAAATAAAAATTGCATACAATTGTTTTCAAGACTGAAGACGCCAAAAGGAATTTTCAATGACTCACCATTTTGAGGTTGGTGTTTATTTACAATGTTATTTTGTATAAAAATTTAAGATTGTTGTTTTTATATCTGATGCATAGGACAACCCACTTTTTTGTGTCTTTTTAGGATAATTCAACTGCTGTTTTATATGCCAAAATATATATTTCATGTTTTATTGTATTTTTCTATAATTTAAGTTACTTTCATTCAATTCTCTGTTTAGTGCACAACATAAACCCACAAAAAAAAAAATAAATAAATAAAAAAATAAAAAAAAAAATATATATATATATATATATATATATATATATATATATATATATATATATATATATATATATATATATATATATATATATATATATATATATATATATATATATATATATATATATATATATATATATATATATAGGGGATTTTGTAACCAGGAATGGATTAATTCTTTTTACATTAATTTGAATGGGATAAATTACTTCCCAATTTGAAGATTCCAAATTCGAACAACCCAAAATAATCACAAGGTATCACTGTACTTATTAGCATCCCCCAAAAAGCCTTCCACAGCTTCTGAGAGGTTTGTGAAGCTAAGGTTAGCAATACCTCCTCTAAGTGGTCTTCATATTACTTTACATTTTGTAGCTAAAGAAGTAACCAGTCATATCAACCATTCCCTTGATTCTTTCATCAATAACAAATCAACCCCTTCAGTCAATAAGCCTGTAAAGGTGAAGTGCCAAAGAAGACTTAACTAAGAACTGTTATTTCTTACAAACATAAAACATTATTTATCTTTATGTAGAAGAATGAACCTTCATACTAATTGTCACATTCAAGATTAATCTTTTGAATATTATTTATATAGAACCTTCCATACCTACTGTCCATAATATATTCTGCAAAACTGTGTTTGTCCTTACTCTCCCCTCTACTCACACTAGCTGTACTCAACAATCAAACCTTAAGTCATAACTGTGCTCTCATGTCTCAAACACTCTCCTAAGTGCACTCACAGGGTGTACATGATGACGCCACATGCCCATCTGCAAAGAGATAACCAAAACAATTAGATGCAAAAAATGAAGATGCCGAATACTGCATAATGTTTCTTTTAACATGTCAAAAATGAACAAATTAAGCTCCACCACTTCAGCTGATTAGTCAGCAGTGTTTAACAGACTGATACAGACTGCTCTGAACTGCACCAACTATCTTACAGTCAGTGACATGTGATTAGAACTCCCACCAACATGAGCATCACATTTCACAAATGGCAACTCATTCCTCGGTCTCAAAAATCTGCCAAGAGGAAATGAATACATAGCAACTTAGGTTGGCTCCTCTTATGTTCTTGAAAGCATAGAATAACCAATTCAGTGTTTGACACAATGACACAAAGGAGAGTTATCTTTTGTGACTGCTACTTGTTTTGACTAACAAAACAGCTGCGTCTGTTTTAAGCAAAGTGTTCTGTTGTGGTGATGTGCAATGCTAACTGGAAATATATAGGTCACGATTACATAGTATAAGTGTTAGTTTCACTAGAATGGTGAAATAAATGTAAAAAAATAAGCTGTATAATTACTACAATGAAAAGACTGTAAATGCATTGGTGAAGAAATGGCACAATGAGGGATGGCAGGATGTGCCTCACCACAAACATATTGGTGGGTCATCCCAAAATGTTTGTTTTTTTAGTTGTTTTGTGTAAACTGAGGATATACCTTTTACTGTCTCTTGATACCATATAAGGTGTTATCAAACATTTTGGGGCAACCCACCACCATGTTTGTGGTGAGACACATCCTCGCATCCCTCATTGCACCATTTCTTCACCAATGCACTCACAGTCTTTTCACTGGCAATAGTTATACAGCTTAATTTTTCTATTTGTTTCACCATTCTAGTAAAACTCTAACACTCATACTATGTAATTGTGGCCTGTATATTTCCCAGAAATCACAAATTATCCGAGTAGAAAACTTTGTTTAAAACAAACACAGCTGTTTTTGTTAGCTGAAGCAAGGAGTGGTCACAAATGATAACTCTCTCTTATGTCAATATGTCAAATATTGAATCCATTATTCTATACTTTCAAAAATATATGAGAAGCTAACCTAAATTGCCATATAAGTAGTCATTTTCTCCCAACAGATTTTTTTGAGACTGAGAAGGAGCGAGTTGCCAGTTTGTGCATTGACGCTCATGTCAGCATAAGTTTTAATCACTTATGTCGCTGACTTTATGTTATGTTTACCTTATTTTCTTTGCACTTTGGGTCCATCATGAAACACTTGTACTTTGAGATTCTACCACTGAACAATAAAATAGTTTAGCATTGAAAATATGCAAAACAAGCTGCATATTGTGAAGAACTAGGTACTTCTACCAAGTATCATCATTTAGTTTTACAGTGGCTCAATGATTTCACAGAAATATGATATGAAATACATATGTGCATAAACTACTTCAACCTTCTCCACTTTTTAACTCATTTGATCTTCAATTACAATTTCTTTACAATTATTTGGGTAAAGCATAAGTGCTCTACTGTTCACAGATAGAATCACAAATCAAGTATTTCAGGAAACAAGCTGCAGAGAATAAGAAATATGAAAGAACAAGATAGCTAGTGATGGACAATTCGGTGAGGCTTGTGTTGATCTGTCTCACTGTTGATCAATCAAACAACTTTTGTGAGTTATAGAATAAACAAAACAGCTGGAGTAGCAAAATTCAGCTTCAGTGCATTTTTAACATGTTAGAAAAAAAGTTTGTGTGTGTGTGTGTGTGTGTGTGTGTGTGTGTGTGTGTGTGTGTGTGTGTGTGTGTGTGTGTGTGTGTGTGTGTGTGTGTGTGTGTGTGTGTGTGTGTGTGTGTGTGTGTGTGTGTGTGTGTGTGTGTGTGTGTGTGTGTGTGTGTGTGTGTGTGTGTGTGTGTGTGTGTGTGAATGCTAATGCACTCCATAGAAAAATAAACAAACAAAAAACTTGGTATCAAAGCTGGGTTACTTCATACCAGGTAAACTATTAAGGGAAAAATTGTAGCAGATGAAAAACTAAGTAAAACAAAATATAAATAGAAAAAGGAACACTAAAAAAAAAAAAAAAAGCAGATAGATCACAATCACAACTAATGAACAAGATTACAAAAGCAAAATGTAACAATGTTATTGGTCAATGTAAAAGAGGTAGTTAAGAGTTTGTACAAACAAAATCCTAGCAAGGTAACACTAGAAACTAAAGATACTTGTGCAACAAAGAGAGAGAGAGAGAGAGAGAGAGAGAGAGAGAGAGAGAGAGAGAGAGAGAGAGAGAGAGAGAGAGAGAGAGAGAGAGAGAGAGAGAGAGAGATGACTCATTATACTGATTCTTAAATTCCACTGAGTGTGTCAGATCTTTTAGGGATTAAGAGATTGGCAATGAAGGACAAAATGCACACATCAAACAGTGTTTCCTTACACAATGACTTTTCATACCATTCAAAAAGCATATCATGCAAACAAACTATGACAAAGCAACAATAAACTCCACATTCACAAATTTGTGTTCCATAATATATTATGTATGCATACATGTATACTCAAACAGCTGTAACCAGTTATGGTTTCAGCACTAAATATTTTTTGTTCAGAAAGGTAAAGTTTCAAGTTCCTATTCCCTTCCAATTCTTGCTTTCTCTCTTGGTCATGATTTATTTTTTATACATAATTCTTCCCTTGAATATTTCTGTCCTTGAGACTGATTGATCAATCTATCTATCTCTGACACATTGGTTCCTCTGGGATTACTACCCAAAGGGATGACCAAGCCAAAAGAGCCTTTAAATTTCCATCCAAATACTTCCTCCTTGCAAGTTCCAGCCCTGTTTCTACTACCATTTATTTCACACATATACTCCTTTGCTCCAGCTTTCTACCTTCCAAATGACCTTCTACTATGTAAACCTTCAATTTCACCCATATACACCTTCTTTACAAACTCTTCCCTCTTCATTCTCTAAATATGGCTAAAGTGTTTCAGTACATTCATTTTCACCTATACCATGATTCCAAACTTCACTTAATTTTGAAGTTTTCAATGCTATCACCTCTCCTAGCTTGTTAATCCACATGTTCCTCTCAGAAAAATTATTTCCATAGCAAACAGTCTTGACTGATGTGCCCTATTTCATATCAAAGTCTCTAATCTATAACACATAGTTAGCTAGAGAAAGCTATTCCTTAAAGATCTTTCTATATGTATACTCATTTATCTTACTCATAACCTTTGCAAGAGAAACTTTCTGTCTTGTACATACACTAAAGAATTGATCCACTATTCACTGAAGTTGCTGTTCACTCTGCAAGCAACATAGTTTTATCTGCAAAAAGACATGATATCATTGCCCACCACAACCCATTCAGTTTCAGCCTTGCACCAACATTGCCTACTAAAACTTTCATCTCTCATAAAAAATATTAAACACCATGGAGACATCACAAATTCCTGCCCCATTCTTCCTCCTATAGTAACCTTTCTCTCAACCATCATAGAATCACTTGCCTCCCTATTAAAAGCCTGAATTCCTTCTAACAACTGCCTTTGTAAACTATAAATTTAAAGAACATTCAATAGAGTTTTAAAATGAACCACAACCTATGTTTCTTTACGACCATAAAGGCTTTGTATACAACACATACTTTGCATACTTTCCTAAGTATTCCACTATTATCCTCTTTCCAAAATCTAATCTACAAAGCCTTTCTATTTTTTTCTAAATCCTTGACCTTCACTGCCCTTCCCCTCAGTTACCTCCATCATTCTATGTCAGGACTCTCCACTGAAACTAGACATAATGACACATTTCATTATATCTTAATTTATCTTAATTGTAACCATTTTTAGGCAAAAAAGATTGGTACTGATTTCCAAGTAAAAGTGATATATTGTTGAACAGTTACACATATTCTAATCACATTCTATAGAAAATTCAATGTTTTGACTTTGAAGTTAAAATAAGGATGATGATTCACATTATACTTCTCTCCCATTCCATCTTCCTGCATGTCTGTGCTCATTCACTGACCCAGGCACACACACACACACACACACACACACACACACACACACACACACACACACACACACACACACACACACACACACTGACACACACACACACACACAGAGCTCACTCACAGGTCAACAGCATGTGTGTAACCCTGGCAGCCCTCGTACATGGCACGTTGGAGAACCTCAGGTGCCAGGTAGCCCGGGGTGCCGCACACATCTGTGTTAACACAGTGCCAGCACTTCAGAGGGATTTCAGAGTGAAAGAGAGTGGCAGCCTGCTGCCAAGACTTTGGTTCCAACAAGCCTACACAATCACAATCATCTCTGTCGTCATTATATAGGTCTATTATTCATCCATGGACTGAAAGGTCTGAAATACACCGCCACATATGGAAACCACAAGGCCTTTTGTGACAGAGGGAACAATACAAACAATGTGTGTGTATACCACACACACACACACACACACACACACACACACACACACACACACACACACACACACACACACACACACACACAGGGTGTAATATGAGTTTCTGCAGATATTGCTAGAGGTAATAGTACAAGTCATTCTAAGTCAAAAATGTTCCATGTGCATATGCATTTTGAGGCCTTGTTTGGCTGTGGCATGAAATTCAAGTGTTGGCAGGCAACACATACAACAGCTGGGCTGAGGGCAGGATTGGGGGGGGCAGATGTTGATAATACTACAGTAAGCAAGTGAGGCAGCACCTTGACCAGACATTTCCTGAATGGTGGATAGGCTGAAGATCACATCCTTGGCCTACCAGGTCACCAGACCTAACACAACTGGACTTTTATCTCTGGAGACACATGAAATCACTTGTGTTTTAAAAGAAAAGTAACAACAAACAAGAACTTATGCAAAGAATAATGGAATCTTTGCAACACATCAAAAATAGTCCAGAACTTATAAGGAAAAGTGCACATTCCATGATGCAACAAGCACAGCTGTGTATCGACGCTTATGGTGGCCACTTCGAGTAAGCTGGAGAGAGAGAGAGAGAGAGAGAGAGAGAGAGAGAGAGAGAGAGAGAGAGAGAGAGAGAGAGAGAGAGAGAGAGAGAGAGAGAGAGAGAGAGAGAGAGAGAGAGAGAGAGAGAGAGAGAGAGAGAGAGAGAGAGAGAGAGAGAGAGAGAGAGAGAACTTCAATGTAGTTGAAGACGCTAACCTGTAGCATTTTACAGTATTGTTAATGCCATCATGTCCTCACAGAAACTTTATGGGTATACTTTGCATCATACTGCCATTTTTGTCATTATTACTCATTATAGTCAGTCTTGGCAGGAAACTGCTAGTGACTGACAATCAGCTGATTTAGTTCTAGCCACACTCCTCCCCCCTCCCTATTTCACTGCCCGTGCAGGTGAGGTGCCACATAACTTATCATTTAACTTGTCATTAATAACAGCCACACTATCCCTGTGTATTGTTTATCAGTAGGTCACTTCTCAATACCCCACATCCTGCACCTGGCATGGCCATTGTACCTGTTACCTGCCAACACTTTAATTTCATGCCAAGGCTAAATGAGGCCTCAAAATGCATATGTGCATAGAACATTTTCAACTTTGAATAACTCATACTTCTACCTCTAGCAGTATCTGCAGAAACTCATCTTATGCCCTGTATATATATATATATATATATATATATATATATATATATATATATATATATATATATATATATATATATATATATATATATATATATATATATATAATGGCAAACATCTCTGTTGGAGACACACACCTGTATGCTTGAGTAATCTTTATACATTCAAGTACTCACAGTTTACTTCACGAAGAGAAATATGAATATAACAAGATTTCTAAGGACCAGCCTAGAAGATATCACACCACTCAGACAGCTTACAAACCCACACAACTAAGGTATAACTTAGCATGATACCTTGCTCACCCATAATTCTCACTTGTCCCCAGACACTAATCATGAACCAGTGCCTCCCAGTAACAAGTTAGAGGAAAAACAAATGTAATCAGGTCCCTGACCTGAAGTGACATGGCATGTCACTAGCATGGCATACTAGTAACATGGCATATCACTGTCCAGTATAATAATTATAATCATATACTTTGCTTCATGTAGGAACTCTCTGTAGTAAACTTTGTCACCAAGAGATAAGAAATGACCACTGGCTAGATATAAAACCCTCCAAAGAAAGTTGTCTTATAAATCTGTCTGCATGAAAAAGAACCAGGATAACAGAAATGTACAATAATCTGTATTCATTGCATGATATAGACATTAGTGGCAGGCAAAACCTTTAGTGAGGGGTATTTTACAATGACAAAAATATACTCTGGTGATGGGTGGAGGCCTGAGTAGTGCCATCCTCAGCCAAGAAATCAGGTGCAAGATCTTTAATCTCCCTCACAGAGGAATAGTAAGAAATAACAGTTGGAGGGCTGGATTTAGCAAACTACTGGGACTGGTATGAAGAATGAGCATATACTAGCCTATATAACAGCATCCCCAGCACTTGGACAATGCAAAGTATTGAGGGTTTTTGATCATGAGGGCAAAACACCAATAATTTAACTTCATGCTCAGATATCAAGCCATGTGTTGACCAGGAGGCAATGGCTCCACAAGCAATTACATACATATCAACACACACACACACACACACACACACACACACACACATACACACACATATTGATAAAAATGCTACAGGCAAAAGTAAAGTACAACTCAATACATTAAAACCATATACAGTAAGTTACTGCACCGCAGAACAGGTGTCAGTGGGCTACACACCATGTAGTTTGGCACACTGAAAGAGAATATATACAACAAGAGGAGAAGTGAGTCAGACCATGCAAAAGTGTGAGTTAGGGAAAGAAGCTGAATGAAAGGGAAGGCCAGGTCACCTTTCACCTGTAATAAAATTACTGAAGTCTCAATAATTAATCCTGCCAGCTTATTAGGATGCATACAAATACGAGGCGTAACGCGAGTTTCTGTAAATACTTAAAGAGGCGAAAGAATGTGTAATTCTAAGAAGAAAATGTTCTATACACATACGCATTTTAAAGTTTTTGTTTACCTGTCAGAGGAGTTGAAAATGTATGGGACACAGGTATGCTCTGCGTGTAGCTATGAGGTGACAGACATACAGTTGCACTGTCACAGCCTCAGTGGTGCTACTTGGTCAAATTACAAATGGCTTAATCTTATTTTTGTAAGTTGTGGATTAACAAGACAAATGGTATTAAAAGCATGTAATTTACCAATAAGCATTACACGACAGCATTATTGCAGTGATTAAAAGTACTCCTGTAAAATGCTACGTGGCATCATCAAAGCAAGAGAGGAGAGGGGATCGAGTCCAAGCGACCTTGAAAACAGCTGAGTGATGATGCCACGTAACATTTTACTGTAATAATGTTGTTGTGTAATGCTTATCAGTAAATTACCGACCGCATTTGATGGCTTATAAGACGCACCCATCTTTTAACATTCTTATGAGCAAACTTTATTACCTCTGTAGTCTCTCACAGTCATTGCTGATGCCATATGCCAGGTACATGTTTACATCTCACAACAGGATTGGTACATAGACTACTAGCAAATATTAAAGTTTTTAAATACAAAATATTGGGATCTAATAATGATCTAAATGCATGTGAGAGTCTTCAAATGTCAGGTGAAATCCTTCACTTCATGTTCAAAAGCTTGAATCCGGTCATTTATCTTTTTTTTTTATTTCAATGTCTGCCAAAACTGGGTGCATCTTATGAGCCCATGCGTCTTATGAGCCATCAAATACGGTACATGCTTTTAAATATCATTTGTCTTGTTATAAGATACTGTAATATTCCACAGCTTGCAAAAAATAAGATTAAACCATTTGTAATTTGACCAAGTGGTACCTCCAAGGCTGCAACAGGGCAACCGTCTGTCCGTCACCTCATAGCTACACCCAGAGCACACCCGCGAGTCCCATGCATTTTCAACTCCTCTGACGGGGAAACAAAGCCTTAAAATGCATATGTGTAGAGAACATTTTCTACTTAGAATTACACATTCTTTCACCTCTTTCAGTACAGTAAAATCCCTCTCATCCGGCATTCGAGTGTCCGGCAGCTTCAAGTATCCGGCACATTTTTCCCCGAGCCTTAAAATCAATAAAAAATCAATGTGTACTCATAAAATCAATTAAAATTCCCGAGCGAGGCATACTTTGTCCCCTCACCACCAGAGCGCACTGCTTCGCACCACCCGCAGCCCACTGCACTATGTTTACTCAGTGACTCAGTCCCGCGTGTGCACTGTTTATCGCCTGACGCCTTCATCATGCCTAAAGTTGTAGAAAAGAGGAAGCATGTTGTGCTTACACTTTAAGCAGCTGATCAGATCAGCTGCTGATTAAGATCAGCTGATCTTTGTTATGGTAAGATGCGTGAGTGTAGGGTGGTGATTGTGGACATAATTTCACTTCTATTCAAGTATCCGGCATGTCGGCAGTCCCATTGATGCTGGATAAGAGGGATTTTACTGTATTTGCAGAAACTCACATTGCACCCTGTATAAAGGCCAAATAAATCCATAAAGAATATCCATTGTATTCACACACTTTCACTGCCAGTCAAGTGAGTTAAAGAGACTTCAGTGATGAAGAAAGACCGTGGAGAAACATACTGGCTAACTTGTGGCACATATTGGTGAAGCATGGTAGTTGCATGAAATAACCAGTATAACATGAAGAAAGTAATCATGAGCAATAATAAAACAAAACAAGTAAACTTATCCATTCACATCAATGTAGAACAAAAGTGATAATATATGCAATACGTTTGCTAGTCTTCTCCAGTGCTGGTCATGGAAAAAGGGGCAGAGTGTGGGACAGAGGGAAGGACAGATACATGCCTAGCCCCATGCGGTACTGTGCTGTACTCACAGGTCCACCTGGTGGGCATACCCAGGCGCCCCCTCCATCATGTTGCAGCGAAGCAATTCAGGGGCCAGGTAACCAGGGGTGCCACACAGCTCTGGGATGCCACAACATATGGCTCTTACATACACACTCCCTCTCTCACGTAATTACACATACACACTCCTTTCAAAACATTTCATATTTTACTGTTTAAATCTTATCAAAATTTTACTGACATCAGTACAACAACTACAACAAAACCAGATGAGCTGAGTCCTGAGTGCCAATGTCTGCTGCTTGCCATCAAGTCTGGAAGTCTACAATAATCAAATCATTTGTTCTGCTACACCACAAGCTTCACTTCAGTATGAACCCAAATATCTGTGTACTATCATTTTTGTTATTATTGCCACAATCTAGTTTTGGTGAAGTAAAAGTACTTTCAAGTTTTGAAAGATAATTCACAGGAATGTTAGTTTGTCATCATGATCCCAACTTCCAAAACACAATTTTTCAGGACCAAATTTTTTTACTCAGAAAAACGGTTAAAGATTTTCAGGTGCACAAATTTATTTAATGTTGCTGGCCAGTCTGGTGATCTCATATATGATTCTTTTTAAACTTTTGCCTGTTCTACTAAGGGTCGGTTATTAGAAAGATGGTAAAATATTTTGATCCTGAAAAATTCTTGTGACATCACAGGGCCAGACCTTGAGAAAAAAAATTATTGCACAGTAACATTTTATCTTTAACTGTACAGGTTTAAGCCAAATACCTGCATTCCAAGTGTTCCAGATTACTATTTGTTAGTGAAAATATCAACCTTGGAGTGAAACTTTGTAATTAATGTTACCACTTCATACTATTTCACACTAGATCTTTCCAATGGCTACAAGAGATCCATAAATGTGGCTGATGCAGCTGGTCAGTGCAAATGTGTCTTAGTATGAAAAGTATTAAAATTACCTTTTCATTTCATAAAAAAATAATAATAATTAAATAAAAATGGATAAATAAATAAAAAATAATAATGTAAAATTGCTGGCTTTTATAACCCCTTACTTAGGACCATACCATACCATACTACATGCTCCACTTATGGTCCAGAAATGCATTCTACTCCTGTGGATCAAATACCCATCAAAACTCATGGTGGCATTGACACAACCTAAACTTGGTCAGGGAGGAGTATAGTTATCACTGAAAATAGTACTTAGGTGTCACCTACATGATCAACACACCTTACACTCTACCTACCTCTTCTTCATCCCTCAATTCAGAAGACAGAAGCAAGAGTTTAAGCAAGGCAGGTAAGTCATACTAATGATATCATAACAATCTGAGAATCCTACACTACATGGAGCTACAAAATATATTTTTCAAACTTAAGATTTTTTGTGTCAGATTAAGGACTGAATTCAAAGATGATTAGCTAAAGGTCTACAAAATACTATCAGAGAATGCCAAACAGAGACTTTAAGGATTTTATTCTAAGCTCTCAGCACAATTTTGTGTCATATGAGTGCTGCTGAGACAAGGATAATCACACTGGTTGGAATGCAACACAAACCCTACCCAAGTCCCAACACACCAACACACTTTCCTTACACACCTGTCAAAGTCTCGCCAGGAGGCAGCACTTTGGCAAATCCAAAGTCTGTCAGTTTGATGTTGTAGTTGTCATCCAGGAGGATGTTCTCAGGCTTGAGGTCACGATGGACGATGCCCTTACCATGAACGTGTGCCAGTGCTTCAAACAGCTGCCGCATAATGACCCTGCAGCACACACACAAACATGAAAATCTTAGCATGTGGTGTATGTAAATATGCATACACACAAAGACCATGATAATAATGAGCAGCCCATGAAATATCAACATATACTGACAATAAAAATGGACAAAAATTTTGAGATGAAAAATTTATACAAAATCACTAAGAAAACAGACCAAACCAATCAAATATATATTTTGTTTATGCAAATGGATAACAAAAATTTTAGTGATAATCTGTCTCCCTTCTTAAATGTAGTGTTAAGGATATTTGGATAAATTACCTACTAACTGCATTCCTACATATTTGAGTACATAATGTCATGATATAATATTGGTAACAAAGTCATTTGATACTAAAAGAACTGTTAGTTAGGGAAAATATGTTCTTATAGGTTTAGAGCATAAATATTTATGTATATATAACTATGTGAATTATATGCATATGCATAGTACTTATATGTGTATAATATCATGAGAAAGCAATGCATATAAGGGCATATGTATATATCCATGCTATCCATGCATGTACAAAATGTGATGTTGCATGTAATTACCTATGCATAATAGTACAGCTACACAACTAGGTTAAAGTGCATAAATATGAAAAGATGTAAGAATATGTGGAGGTACAATGTTCATGACGGAATGTGTGAGTCCCTTTGCACAATATGTTACTATTAATTTGGTTAAGCTTTACCCTTGTAGCATATAAATTTTCATAGGTACGATCTACGGTCCATACATTTTTGCAAAGTCTGAGCATTTAGATAAATTTATTCCAGTATTCTATTGACACACAAATACATACACACACACACCCTCCTGGTACTCACTTTGTCTTCTTTTCTGAGAGGGTCACAACGGTAGTAAGGTGATCAAACAATTCACCATGCTCACACAATTCAAACACCAAGAAGATGAATGTTGATGACTCAAACACATCATGCAACTCAACTGTTAAAGAGGAGAGTAAGATAATGTAAGTATATAGCATGACTTAAGAATGCAAGTATGTGATTAAAGTCCTTGTACATTATAATTCATTCAACAGTTAAGTAGCTTTTTAATTCAACCTTGTCTGGAAATCATGGAAGTCTCTTGTTAACAATATGCATTCAATTCATTTCAAGAGTCAATATTTGAACTTGAAAACTTACTTTCTTGATCCTGTTTAAGTACCTATTTTTGTTAATTCTGCACTAATGATCCTTTGTTCTCCCAAATGGTAGCATCAAGGCACACCACTTACTGATATATGGGTGACCAGCCACCATGCGCAGCACCTCAATCTCCCTCTTGGTGGCTTCATACACGCCTTCATCTGAGGAGTCACTCAGGTCGATGATCTTAGCAGCATACTGCTGGCCAGTCTCCTTTTCTGCACGGTGTATGTGCAAGTGTGTATTGAGAGCGAGAAAGCAATCAGGCACAGAAATTAACAAATTGGCATCCTTTTACCCCTCTTATTTATTATCATGACCATGAGAAGCTACAAAAACATCTCCAATGTTAGAAAAAAGACTATACTCTCAAAATAATGTACTGGAGGTTGAGCAATAATGAAGCTGAAGAGAGAGAGAGAGAGAGAGAGAGAGAGAGAGAGAGAGAGAGAGAGAGAGAGAGAGAGAGAGAGAGAGAGAGAGAGAGAGAGAATTAAAAATAAATAAAAATAATAAATAAATAAATATATATAAATAAAAAATAAATATAAAACAACTGTGTATCTTTAAAATAATAAACATCAATAGGTGATGACCATAAATTTGTAACTGATAGGATGAAACAAATGTAGAATTCAACTGAAAGATTCAAGACACTCACTCCTTTCTATTGTTACTCACCAATACATCGACGTACTACAGAGCAACCACCACGGCCCAGCACCTCTTTGGGCTCATATTTGGCATAGAAGCCCTTTGCTGCATCACGGTCAGGCAGCACATCCACATCATCGTCCACCGCCATGGTTGCTCACTCTGCAACACCATAAGAGATTAGCATCTTTACTACTCTCTCCTAATTCCACATTTTATGTAGAAACACTACTCAGAACCAGTTATATTGTCACAGACTGCACAATTTAGCTCCGAAGAGCAATAAGTGAAGCATTCTTATATTATTGCTCTGTATCCATGAACTGTTAATGCCCTAAATATGTAAGATGACATATTATTACAAAAACAGACCATATATAAATACTAGTCATTGCCAAAAATCTAAAGCCACAACTTGAAAACATCTAGTAAAATCCATACATCTAATTTCAGGTTTCTCCTTTACTATAACACTCATTATGGATTTTACTTTATTATCCCTTGCTATGCTATGAAGGGTATTCATAAATGTAATTTAATGCCACTTGATAATCTAAACTTTTATTCTATGCAATTATATAAGAAAATTTTAGAAGTTATAGAATGGCACTGAATTTTGTACAGAAATTACTTTTATTTTTACATTATACCACACCGGCGTTAGCATCAGCTATTCCAGCACCTAAGACCGACAGTATCTTTCTCTTAATTTATAACCATGGTATATCATCTAAACTCCTTTTCGTTCCCACATTATCTAAAAGTATCCTAACTACTCTAAGGAATCTGTGTGATTCCACTCAGAATAATGTACAATGGGACTGAGCTGATATCACCCCTGACCAATCAGAATGAGTGTTGTGCAAATGTAGATTAAATTCTGGGATGAGATGAATAACCAAAAAAGTTTGAAATCACTTAATGTAACGGCAAATATTTCATCTGACGTTCACTCAACCATCTGTATTTTTCTATCATTACAAATTCTGGAGATTAGGTATGATCATATATGAAACTGATATGTTAACCAATGAACTACCAATAAAAGCGCATAGAACCATACTCATCGACTGTTAACGGCACAATATTACTGTCTCGTATAAAGAATGACGACACAGACCTTGAGATAAATTTGTAAACAACGAAAAGTATCCCGAAGCGATATCCTCGTGGGATTTCCACTAATCACTACCCTTTTGCTTCACTCGGCTCTTAACACACCTCAAGCCCACACTTACTGATGGAAATGACAATGCTGACATACTCTTGGCTATTACATAACCTCACCTTCACTTAGCGTGTCTCACCTTCAGCACTGACCTCACCCACTCACCTTCACGGCCGCTAAGCCCTCACAGTATGCAGGAGTCCCAGTACATGATGGTATGCCACTTATGTAATGCCCGAAGAGGCATGTAATTCAAATTAACCGTCATCTTTTATGTCTAACTATAATTCAATGTGATTAAGAGGAAGTACATGAGTTTCTTTGCCTAATATAACGTTAATCTAATGCCTCTCCTGATTTTTCTTCGGGTCCTACGGTTTGTTTACATCTGAATGTCTTGATTTTGATCAAAGAATGATCCTTGACTTTGATCCTACCATGACACAAGCAAAATATGATTGATTGATTGAGAGGTTTATTGTTGTATATATATAAAAAAAAAGTATAACAAAGGAGAAGGGCAGAGCTTGCCAGCCCCCCCATGGGCACATGATAGAGTAAAATACGAGTACCTACACAGGAAGGAAATTGCACATTAAGTCTTAAAGTCTATAAAAAATTAATTAAATAAATTAATTAAAATCTATATCGACTGAACCAATGGGTAGCCAACCAGATGAAATCAGGTGATTGATATGCATAAACAGTAACAAGTAGCTAACTAATCACAGTCTGTATAGTGCCACATTCAGTAGTATACCTGAAGACGGTGAAGGGCCGATGAAAGACGGGGTAAAACACAAAAATGCCGGGTGTAAAACAAATTTCTGCAGATATTGCTAGAAGTGAAAGCTCAAGCTATTCAAAATAGATCTTCTATGCACATTTAAATTTTGACGGCATTTAGCCGTGTCATGAAACTCAACTATGGGCGTGCGACGTATTCACAACAGCTTGTTACATTATGCCACACTCATTCCCATTCCCTGTTGCCTCACAGAGATACATTGTCACAGTCATTCCCATTACCTGCTGCATCACACAGTTTGCAATAAATACTCAAAAGATTCATTAGGCATGATTTACTCTGTGAAGCTGAAGCCGTGCTGCCTGGTACTCTATTACACATATATATACTTTCTCTCTCTCTCTCTCTCTCTCTCTCTCTCTCTCTCTCTCTCTCTCTCTCTCTCTCTCTCTCTCTCTCTCTCTCTCATCATCATCATCATTATCATCTCATCTTATAAATGTATAATATTATATTAACTTGTGACATCTCATTCTACAGTATTTTACTAACCTGTAATACCTCATTTTTTTCAGTATTATTCTATAATCTATTAACCAATAATACACACTAGCTGTTCCTATCTCAATATGGCACACAACTCAGTCATTATTATTAGTACAGCTTGGTCTAGTACTGAAATCTTGCTGACTGGCGTACGTACCTGCAAATCCGTGCTGCCCTTATATTAATTTGAAATACAGTAAAATCCCTCTTATCCGGCATCAACGGTCGACATGCCGGATACTTGAATAGAAGTGAAATTCCGCCGACATGCCGGATACTTGAATATTGTCGGATACTTGAATAGAAGTGAAATTATGTCCACAATCACCACCCTACACTCACGCATCTTACCATAACAAAGATCAGCTGATCTGATCAGCTGCTTAAGTGTAAGCACAACATGCTTCCTCTTTTCTACAACTTTAGGCATGATGAAGGCATCAGGCAATAAACAGTGCACACGCGGGACTGAGTCACTGAGTAAACACAGTGCAGTGGGCCGCGGTTGGCGCGAAGCAGTGCGCTCTGGTGGCGAGGGGACAAATTATGCCTCGCACGGGAATTTTAATCGATTTTATGAGTACACATTAATTTTTTTTATTGATTTTAAGGCTCGGGGAAAAATGTGCCGGATACTTGAAGCTGCCGGTTACTCGAATGCCGGATGAGAGGGATTTTACTGTAACCTCTGCCTGCCCATACATATATGTCAAAAAAGGGTAGCCAACCATGCAGGTCTCTCTCTCTCTCTCTCTCTCTCTCTCTCTCTCTTCTTCTTCTTCTTCTTCTTCTTCTTCTTCTTCTTTACATACCTGTAGAATATATGAAACCACAACCTCTAAAGCGGATATCACATTAGAGCGAATTTCCGTCGATTGTCGACACCATGGTCGGCACCAAAGGAGACCGCTCACTGAAGTCGCCACTTGTGTTAACTTCGTATCTTATTCGTAGCCATTAAAAAAAAAATAGAAACAGAGGGAGGGAGCAGCTATTCTGCATGTTAGTCGTTAAGAATTTTAATATTATATCTGACAATTTTTTTTTATTTCATCTGTGGAAGAGCAAATATTTTAGAAAGGCCAGCAATCTCTTGATGACGTCACATGTCAAGTGTAAACACGAAACAGCCGGATGAGTGGCGGGAAGGAGGACGAGTGTGCCGTGTTGAATTTACACTGACAACTGGCCCTGGGTGGCACAGCCTTTGATTTGTCTATCAGACGTTTGTCTGTCATAACAGTCATCTTTTATTGCCTTCACTCAATCCCTTAAGAAGACGGAATAACTGTATCAAGACGTCGCTTAGGTTCGTAGTTGTAACCTTATTGCAATATCATGTATATGTACTACGTATGTGTTCTGTTTGGAACTGAGGACCTAATTTTACAGGACTCAAGCTAAGATATAGGGATAATATGAAAGTAACTTAAGTGTTTTGACCCATGGTTAATACCAACGCTTATCTGTAACATGATGAACGGTAACAATGACACGGTAAAAATAACACGAGTGAAAAATAGGTAAAAATGACACAATAATGTTACATCCAGAACTTTGGAACTTAGTTTTTCAAAGTACCATGAATGGCTATCCCAATAACTCCTGAATCAGTAACTAAACCAGTATCTTGAGACCAGCTATTTCAGCCTCAAAATGTATCAGCAACATGAAGAGAAAAGCAGCAGAAACAGAAGATAAACCTAGCCAAATAAATAGATAAGCTGGATGACTTATCAGCTGAAGATAAGGCGTTACTTCCAAGCGAGGACATCATAAAGAGAACTTTGTGTAACCAAAGGTTAAAAAAACTATTCACAAGTACCAAAATGATTTGAGGATCTCAAACTTACTGAAAAATGGACAACTAATGCAGCTCCTGGAGGTCCCGGGATGGTGTCATGCCGTGACTCCCCGAGTGATGTGAAAAACCTCCTTGAGATTTGGTTACTGGGGAAGTCTACCTCCTAGTGGCGCCCGCTGGAAACGTAGGAACAAGCCTTATGGATTGGGCCTACGGCTAAAGTGCTTCCCCGCGAGATGAATGTGAGGCGGGGAGTTGGACAAATATTCCATCCTCCCTTCTCAATGAACGTTCATAGAGTAATGGGGTTCCGCCAGGCTTCGGAGCCTAGAACAGTTTCACTGATCCGGAGTCCTTCTGCTCCTTCGAGTTCTCTATCTCGTTGGGGTGGTAGGCTGTCAGGGTGATTTGCCGAGTCGGTGGGTCAAACCCACTTACCCTCGACAGCGGTAGTCACTCTGGCGTTTCCGGGATGATGGCCCACTGGTGGGGGGGGGGTTGTGCTCTTCCTGCCTTCAAATACCAGTGGGTTTATAGGCTTTGATAATGGGGTACATGGTGCGGATGCGGTACCAGTCCCCCCCGGGTCCAAGGGGCGGGGCATAGAGCCTCTGTGCTCGTCTTAAGGACCCAGGGCATCCTAGCAGAGCTCGTAGTCTGTGAGCTGATGTTTCGTGCTGCGGCGGGCCTAGTAGCTCAGGTAGCCAACCGCCTGGCTGAGGGTGGCGTCCTCAGAACCGGAATCCTGTCGGGGGCGACTTCGGCATGTAGGTTTTGCATCACCTGTGCCGTTGAAGACGGTAGATGTGAGTAGTGCTGGCTCTGCCCACTACCCTGTCGTCCCCCCAAAGGGGTTGTCCTGGCCGCTTGCTATCGGCTGCTTGGTCACCAAGTGCGGGTAAACGGCGGTCGGACAAAGCATGACAATGAATCAGACACTGGCAACCACATCATTGTGTTTGGTTCTGATTAATCACTGCAGTTACTTGCTTCAGCTGATACATGGCTGATGGATGGCAACTATGCAATGGCTCCACTTGGATTTCTACAGCTTTATGTAATATGCATCTCAGTTGGTAATGCTGGAGTTTCTACTGTTTTTGCTTGTCTGCAGACTAAAATGCAAGGTACATATGAAACCCTGTTGCAAGCAGTCATGGATTGCTGCCACAAGATTGAGCTTTATCCAGACCCAACAAACATAATTGTTGACTTTGAGCAGACAGTCATCCAAAATATCAACATTGGTTGATAGCTAAAACGTCATTGATAGAAATGTCGAGATCAGAGATAATAGTATCAGATACCTGGTGAGTAGAGGGAGAATCAGGATTAACAGAGGTATAAACAGATGCAAAGGATGCAGCCAGCAATTCAGACATAGCTCTAGGATCACATGTTTAGTTCTCCAGTTGGGGACATGAATGGACCAACAGCAAGGGCACCAACCTTCTTTCTTCGGATGTTAGCATGAAATTCTTTGGAGTTGGTAGTGAGTAAATATACAATAGAGATTTCATAATTGGATTGGGCAGTAGCAGCATAATTTTTTAAATGATAATTGACATTATTAAATTGGGTTAAGGCTAAGGATACCGGGAGAGAATTTCTACTGTATTGGTGATGTACAAATTTATAAATTTTCTTCAAGTATGATCTTTGAACTTTTAAATAAAGAGTCAAGTCAAGGTAGATCTGAAGAAGTGGAAATGTGTTTAGATGTGATGTATCTCTCAATGAATGGATTAACAATGCTTTAAAAAAAAAAAAGACCCACTTAATCTGCATTTAAGTACATAAATTCAAGATCCCACTTGACAGTGTTGAGGTACCTGCAAATATCATTATACCTACCATGGTGCCATAGCTTTATTAATGAGAATTGGAACTGTTATGGGAACCTTGGAAAAGATAAGAAGATAGTATTGGACTATGGCCACAATTAGGGAATGGTGGAAGAACATCAACATCACCAATCCTGTCAATATCAAAAACAAGTATTAAGTTGATAATATTGCCAGATGGGTTGTATGTTGGTTCAGCAACTATCTGGGTTAGTACTAAGAAAAGAAAGCAGTCATAAAATAATGAATCAATTAAGGAGAGACCAGCACAGATAATATGATGATTCCATTTTACAGATGGTAGATTAAAATTGCCCATGAGGATGATCTCTATCTAAGCAGAAATTATAAATAAAATTAAATAAATTTGATTGTCAAGTGGATTGTAAGATGGAGGTTGGTACACTGAAATTATATATATATATATATATATATATATATATATATATATATATATATATATATATATATATATATATATATATATATATATATATATATATATATATATATATATATATATATATATATAGGGTGTCTCAAAAAAATGTACTCACTCTTTGAATGACGAGAAAACCTTTATTTATGAACATAGAGCGAAATGAAATAGCATCGAATACATGAGACAAATGTTCAAATTGATGACTATTATAAATGTACTCAGTCTTTTTTTGTGTTGCAGATATCCTGAATTACTGAAGCTATGGCAGGAAATCAACTTAGTTTCGAAGAAAGAAAGTTTGTCCTGAAATGCTATTGGAAGACCGAAAACGCCACTGAAGTGCAACGCCAGTTCACAAATCAATTTGCAAAACCGCCACCCACGCGTCGGACCATTGCCCGCATCAGAGACAAATTTGAAGCAGATGGAACCGTTCAGAATATCAACAATAAACTTTCAGGACGACCACGGACATCTACGTCCCCTGGAAAAGAACTGCAGGTGCAGGAAACACTCCTTCGATCACCACAGAAATCACTTCGCCAAACTGCTCGGGAAACCCACATCTCAAAAGATAGCGTAAACCGCATCATGAAGCGTCTGCATTGGAAATGCAACATTCCAAGGCTGTGTCAAGCTCTCAACGAAGACGATCCTGACCGGAGAGTCGAATTTTGTGAATGGTACCTGGCAAAATGTGCAGACGATGTCGAGTTTGCACACAAAATTGTGTGGAGCGATGAAGCAACCTTCAAATTAAACGGTACCATTAACCGCCATAATTGCACGTACTGGTGTCCTGCAAATCCTCACGTAACAATTGAACGCCATGTAAACTTACCAGGAGTAACAGTGTGGTGTGGAATATCCGCATTGGGCATCATAGGACCTTTCTTTTTCAACGAAACTGTCAATGGTGAGAGCTACCTCAACTTGCTTCAGGAATTTGTTGGTCCACAAATTACAGAGATGTTTGGTGAAGACAGCGATATTTACTTTCAGCAAGATGGAGCACCTCCCCACTACCATCGCGATGTACGAGCTTACCTTGATGCAGTGTTTCCTGACACATGGATTGGACGAAGGGGCCCCATTGAATACCCTGCGCGTTCCCCAGACCTAACACCCATGGACTTTTTTTTATGGGGATACTTAAAAGACAACATTTATGCCAACAAACCAAGGACAATTGATGCATTGAAATTAGAAATTGAAAGACAATGTCGTGATATTCCTAATGACATGTTTCGCGACGTTTGCGAATCCCTTGGTGCGCGTTATCAGCGTTGTCTGGACAATAATGGTCATCAATTTGAACATTCGCAAACATGATTCTTCAAACACATTTGTCTCATGTATTCGATGCTATTTCATTTCACTCTATGTCCATAAATATATATATATATATATATATATATATATATATATATATATATATATATATATATATATATATATATATATATATATATATATATATATATATATATATATATATATATATATATATATATATATATATATATATATCAAAGTCTGTTAGGTGAATAGTAAGGGTGTTAGGAATGTGGGTGTTAATTTCTACAAAATTTAAAATGTACATACCAACACCATGTGTACAGACATTGCCCTCAACATCCTTTCTAATAAAGGTATAATTAGGTTTGGCAATAGAAGATATTGAAGGTAGCATCCCTATTTCATTTAAACCTAACACTAATGTTGTAATCATACAACAAATAAAAAAATATAATTAAAATGATTGGATAGAGTTGACATTTACATGTACAAAATGGAGAGAGTGAAAAGAGGTTGTTTGTCCATGCATGTCTTGGATTGGCAGAACCCTGGGTTACATTGGTACTGGTAGTGGCTAGATGAATAGGAGCAGCTTGAGAGTCAGATGAGGCTTGGGTGTGATTATCATTTGCATTTGTTGTGTGAGTATTTCGGGATGTGGCATTTGATGAATGCCTCTTAAGTAGTTCCTGCCACTGCTGATAAGTTAGGTCCCTGGAAATATAAACATGATCAAAAATTGAATTTTTAAGTGACTTGTGTTAAGAAAGGTTTTCCTGGTAAACCAACTCGGACTATTTTGCAGTACCAACTTGGACCATCAACTACAACTTTATTGTACATATAGTAATTTTAATGTATATATATGATCTGTCTCATTCAGGTTGCTTCTTTTCACACCTTGTGACACTGTTGTATTCAGTTTGTTTCTTTTCAAACCTTGTGATACTTTCACATTCAGCTCGTTTGCATTCAGCTTATTTCTTTTCAAATGGGTTGAGTTGACAATGGGTGGAGTAACACTTGCATTCAGCTTATTTCTTTTCAAATGGGTTGAGTTGACAATGGGTCGAGTTGACCGGCATTCATGCCAAAAGAGCAGTGCTGGGATGATTGATTTTGAAAAGAACAGTGCACTTTGGACATGGCCAGTGACAGTTCATGTTACATTACCTGTACAAGTGGTGGTCATGCTTCATGATGTAGCAATTTGGAAACCTCTTTTTATTTGATTGAAGGTTGAGTACAATAAACAGCATGTAAGTATGGTTGTCCCTGTGTCTCAGATTTCAATATTTAAAGCACCTTATCTAAATTTATCTGTCAAAAATTAATAATAGCAACAAAAATCCTTAAAAATTACCACCTGGGACTGAGCCAGTGTCTGATTTTATGTATTTTCTGGCAGCAACACCAATGAAAAAAAAAAAAAGAATTTTAGCTGTCTTTTAAGGCATGGCCCTGAAAATTTTTGTTAAAATTAGAATAATTGTCAAAATGTTATGGTCTTGAAATACCTGCCATATCTTAGGGTTATACTGGACTTTTAAAAGATTATTATGATAAATCACATGTATGAAGTCATTGCAGTGATACTACAAATATTCTTTGACATTTTTACATTTGTCAGGGTCATTGAGTTAAAAAAAACTTGCATGTAGTTATAGCAATTTTTCAATGATCAACTGAAAGGGTAGAAAAAGAAAGTCTTACCTTTTTGAGATGTGCTTTTAAATCTGCAAGTAAACATAATGTGTACTGTTTCACAGTATGGCTGTCACAAAAAAATCAGAACTGAAGGGAACAATGGATGCCTCATCTGGACCCAAGAACCTCTCTCTCAACACTCACAAGGCTGGTATGGAGGGTGAGTAGTCTGGGCATGTGGTGATACTTTTCATAATCTTCTACATAAAAAAAAAAAAAAAAGAACATTCTCACAGTGATTTTATATGTATGAGTATTTGGACATCTGTAAGATGACTTTACAATCTGATTCCAGTGAGCAGCAGCATACCTCAGACCTTTATTGCTCCAGCTAATGCCACTCAGTATTCAGTGGGCAGCATTTGCATTACATAAGGGATTTGTACCATGATTAGTTCTTCATGTTAAAATATTTTACTCATTACCTAGTTCATGTGATCTCATCATTATGTGTGAATTATGTCTAACTTTAGATTTTTTGTATTCTTTCAGTATGTAATGTGGTTAATGAGTAATAAAAATCAGATATAAAATTTGCTAGAAATGGAGTACCATTAAACGGATATAGATATATACAGTAATTATGAATTATGGTATATTTTGTTAATGTTAATCTGTAGAAAAAATTTACTATAGCTGGTGTAGCCTGTGAGCATTGGACATAGGACATTCTCATACTTCCCTCAGGTCTTGACACTGAGAAGATCAATGAAATCATCAAACGTGCTTCTGAGGGGTCACGCTTTTATCAACACAAACAAAAACATCAGCAGCATCTTAATGAGAAACTGGAGGTCATGAAGAAGGAAGCAGCTTCCTTCACAAAAGAGCAGACTGAGAAAGCCACTAAGCAGGTACCACTATTATATGCTCATGAATTGTGAGACAAGAGGGACAGAATGAATAATATACCCTTTCATTTCATAGTTATACACTCTGGGCATAACATGGTCTATTCTCTACAACATAGTGAAAAAAAAAGAAAAGAAAAATGGAAAACTTTTCTGTCTTTCAAGTTTTATGTGTCCTATTTTTCCTATATACTTATCCTGCTCCTACTATTTCTGCTCTAATCCTAAAGTTTCAGTTTTTTTAATTTTTATTTTTTTTTAATTTTTATTTTTTTATTATTTATTTTATTAATTTTTTCTCTATCCCATAACTCTGAAAACTGTACAAATCCCTCTTGCAGGAGTAGAAAGCAGTCATTGCAGTAGTAGTAAATCACTTCCACCAGCAAAAGGGGCCTCTACCAACACCACTTTACTTTGTCTAGTGTTTTCAACTCACAGATTTCAACCTTGAGGTGTTTCAGCAATTTTACACTACTCACCAATTCAGTGTCAGTTGCAATCACTCTGATTCTGTGTGCAAGCTGGGAATCCTGGAGCCAGGATCAATCCTTATTGATGTTAGAGGGCTATGTATTTATGAAAAATACCCCTACAGGCATGCACTTATCCTACATTTTTTATTAGTTTATCAGTTTCCTACTTTCTTCCTACTTTTTTGAAAATTTATGTTCTTAATCTTTTTTTTAGTTAAGACTGCTTGAAAGCTTGAAGCTATGTAACTTACCTTTCATAATGTTAGTGAAACTAATAATTTAGTAGCATAAAAAAATATCCTTGTTACGCTCCCTTGACTGATAGACCAGCTGGTATGGAAGCTTGAGGCTGAGCAGAATAATAATTTGGTAGCAGAAGAGTATCCTTGCTATACCTTGACAGATGGACCAGCTGATACAGGAGCTGGAGGCTGAGCGGGATCTGAGCCACACTATTGTACATGTTGACATGGATATGTTTTATGCTGCTGTGGAGATGCGGGATGATCCATCTCTGAGGTTTGTAGTGTTTCATCATTCTCATTACCATTGATCATTATCATCTTTATTATCATAATTCATTACCATTGTCATTATTTGTGGGATTATTCACCAAATGGTTAGATTGAGTGGTTGTTTGTTTGTAAGATGTCATAATGGAACCATTTATACTGGGGTCCTTGTATCCCAGTCTCACTGATAGCTGATTTTCATTCTCTGTTATTATGTTATCAAAATTCAACCACACAATAGATATATATCCCTCCATCCATTGTAATTTTAGACTATGGAGTATCAAGGCGTCTTGGGCCTTAAAGGTGCATTGATGGTTCACATTTAAGAGTATGGCATCCATGGGTGTCCAGAGGTCTGAGATAATGGGGCCACTTGCCTCCTCCTAAGATTTTCCTGCTCATGGTTATTAGAAGTATATGTACTGTTTTGATATAAAACCACACATATGTATAATTTCTTATTTTCGCCATTGTTGGCAACAAGTCAAAGGAAAACATCCTAAGGAAAACAAATATAGTC
This sequence comes from Scylla paramamosain, assembly GCF_035594125.1. Classification (NCBI taxonomy): domain Eukaryota; kingdom Metazoa; phylum Arthropoda; class Malacostraca; order Decapoda; family Portunidae; genus Scylla; species Scylla paramamosain. The sequence continues at coordinate 8,550,389 of NC_087152.1, forward strand.
ATAACCCTTGCAAATCATCCACTTTAATATTATGTCAAGCTTCTATGTGGCTTAATCTCTTTTGACCTTGACAAAGAGGCTTTTAAGGATTGAAGGAATGCAATAAGTTTTATGCATTTTACTTAATTAATACCATATACTTACAACTTATGCAATCATATTCAACATTCAACTGCTGCGCAAAACATCCATTGCTCTGTAATAAAATGACTTAAAATTGGCTTTATTTCTCTTTAGATAATTTATAATTAATGTTACAATCACTTTGATATCATATTTCCTATTCAAAGTTCATCATGCCATTAACATTTCATAACAAAACACATCTTATAAATACCCAATCCCCCTTCTCCATACATAACCTTAACATTTTATGACTGCATTACAACTGTTAGGCTTTATTTATAAGTACTCTGACAAGTGGCTTGCCTTTCTTGACTCTCTCTGGTCTGATGCCTCTCTTCAACTGTCAGTTCCCATTTCCTATGTGACATAACATACCTTATGAAAGAGTGACTTTTTTGCTCCAACAAGACTTTCATTGCTGTAAGATTTATTTTCCATTATTTTTTTGGTAAATTGTATCATCATTCATTCAGAAACAAGGAGTTGAAGTTTATACATCTGTTGTGGCTGCTGTCCATCTTGTCTATATCATTAGCTGCCTGGTAATTTTCTGCTTTCTTTGTCTACAAATTTTGTGATAGCCACCTGGACATTTCCTTCGGTAATCTGCTGCTACTTTCCAGGTCTGCTATCTGTTAGTCTTGTGATGACTCTGTATCTTGTTATTCTCCATGGTGGTCTCTTCTTGTGTCTAATCTATCTGGTTGTGGTTGCTTATTGTAATCTTGGTACCTGTTCTCATATTTATGTTCTTCCTCCCTCATTACTCTTTCTATTTTCTTACTTCCTCCTTCATTTCTTCCTTCTTCTGTTTTTGTTGTTTCATATTCCTTCTTTCATGTTTCATCTTTTCTTAGTATTTCTTGGGTTATAGCAAATGTACCATGGCATACTTGAACAATGTAGTAAAGTAACTAATTGAATAAATCTTTGCAGGGACAAACCCATGGCAGTGGGCAGCACAGGCATGCTCAGCACCAGCAACTATGCTGCCCGCAAATTTGGGGTGCGGGCTGCCATGCCAGGATTCATCGGCAAGAAGCTGTGCCCTGAGCTGACGATTGTACCTCCAAACTTTTCCAAGTACAGAGCAGTGAGTCAGGAGGTTCGGGAAGTGTTCTCCCATTACGACCCTGGGTTCAGCCCCATGTCCCTGGATGAGGCTTATCTTGACATCACGGACTATCTCCAGAAAAACTCATCCCTTTATGTGGATGAGGATGATGGTGAGCAACAAGTTACCCCTTTTTTTGGCATTGTATTCTGTATTATTTCTTGCAAATTAATTCTTCTCTCTCATTTGGATGAGGACACTAATGAATGAGTGTCTTATTTCTTGTGTGTCATTTCATTATTGCTTGATAAATGAATACCTTGTGCCATCTTCACAGGAGACAACCATGAGCAGTTGGCACAGGCAGTGGTAAATGAAATGAGGCACAAAATAGAGGTCAAAACTCAGCTCACAGCAAGTGCAGGTGAGTGCAGAAACTTAAGTGTGTTAGGTTTTTAGGTTCTCTTCATTTTCATTTTCATAATAAGTCTGGAAACAGTAAGGGAGCACAACTTTCACTTTTCCAAACAGCAGAATGGATCTTAAAGGAGAAAATCACTAGAAGCTCACAACAAAAAAGGAATTATTTGTAAACAAAATGTTCAATTTCAGGTATTGCTGCCAACACACGACTGGCCAAAGTCTGTAGTGACTTAAACAAACCCAATGGCCAGTATTACCTTCCTCCAGACCGTGACCGCATCCTTGAGTTCATATCCTCCTTGCCCATTCGTAAGGTTAGTGTAGCAGCAGATATCAGAATGAAAATGTCAAAATGCAGATCTCAGATGAACATTGCATAACCCTTCGTGTACATGTTAAAAACAATCTATTTAGACTATTCTAAATGTTCATACTTATCTCATAAAAGAAAATTGATTGAAGATCAAGACCAGCGTTAGAATATACATATTCAGTGTTAATTTCGGAGTCTTTATGTTCCATCATCAGGCCTTAAAAGCGATAAGACAATTTGAAATAATAATGAAAAGGGAAAAAAAAAAAAAAAAATATATATATATATATATATATATATATATATATATATATATATATATATATATATATATATATATATATATATATATATATATATATATATATATATATATATATATATATATATATATATATATATCATGATTGGGGAGCTTGATTCCTCAGTTCCACTCCTCTGTTTTTAATGAGTTCAGTGTGGTGTTTTAGCTTCATTCATCACCTGTAAGTCTTTCTTTGCCTAACACTTAATCTAATGTTGTAGTATGTATGCTTTAATGTATACTTTTTCCTTTTTTGTTGTTTGAAATTATTTGATCTTTTTATACTTAATGATGGAACATGTAAAGTCCAAAATGGCGCATTAAAGATGTGTATTCCAACCCTGGTTTTGATCTATATTCTGAAACTGTGCTTTCCATGCGTAAGATCTGCATTGGAGGAAAATTTACTTACTGCAATAATGTGAACACAGTAGTATAAATCAGAAATTAAGGAGAAGTTATGCTGATCAAATCTGCCTTATAAAAGCCTTTTTAAGATTAGCTGTTCCTATGCTTCTTGCTTTTAAAGGAAGTGTCCACACAATGACACACACACACACACACACACACACACACACACACACACACACACACACACACACACACACACACACACACACACACACACACACACACACACACACACACACACACACACACACACACACACACACACACACACACACACACACACACACACACACAAAAAACGATCTAATACCTGTATATTGGTTGTATTTTAAATTGGAAGTCACCCATATTGTCTCCACTGGTATATCTTACATATCTGATTTTAGTTGAAAGGAAAGCATACCTACCACTAGACTGCCATGCTATTCATATGTACTGAAGTGTGATACTCATTGTTTTGTACATATATTATCTTTGCAGACATGTGTGTTATAAAAGTTTATGTAAGAGATTTAAAAATTATGTATTCTGCTCAGGTATCTGGCATTGGGAATGTGATGGAGCAGCACCTCCAAGCACTGGACATCACACAGTGTGGCCACCTTATGGAAAAACGAGGGCTTCTTAAACTTCTCTTCTCTGAAACAAATTATGAAAACTTCCTCACCATAGCACTTGGTCTGGGTCACTCAACCCTCTCTGCCTGGACTGAAAGAGACCGAAAGTCCATCAGCACAGAGACCACCTTCAAGGGAACGTCTGATAGACAAACTTTATTTAAATTATCTGTAGACTTGTGTCAAGAGTTAGCAGAGGACATGCAAGAGAAGGACATTGTTGGAAAGGTGTTGACACTTAAATTTAAAACAATAGATTTCCAGATAAGGACCCGTGCCCAGACCCTTAGTGAGGCCACCCGCTGCCCTGAGGTCATGGCTGCTGGCATCAAACGACTCCTCCTGCATGAGATGAATGTAGCAACAGAACAACCTCTCTCCCTAAGGTTGCTGGGTGTGCGCATGTCCTCTTTAATGTACTCTTCAGAAGTGGGCCAGAGACGCCAGGCTACACTCACCCAGATGTTCTCCCAAGCTGCACAACCCAAGGCATCTTCCTCAACTACATTTTCTCAAAGCGAACAAGAATCCCATCACTCACAGAAAGAAATAATAATGGAAAATGTGATGATTAAATCAGACAATACCCTGGAAAGGAGCTCACCAGTGACAGCAAAGACAGACTTTTCTCAGAAAAAAGATATTTCAATAGAAAACTTCCTATCAAAGCCTAAACCATCAAAACCAGCAGAAGAACCCACAAGGACAGAAGTGTATGAATGTTCAGTATGTGAGGAACTGGTTCATGTAGAGAGCTTAGAAGAATTCAACAAACACCTTGATACTTGTCTCGAGATCCACTCTTCTCCCTCTCTACGAAAATCTAGCATAGACAACAATAGTTTTAAGGACGATACAGGTATCCAGAAAAATTCAGAACAAAGTGTAGAAAGTGAAGAAAGTAGTGAAGACAATGAAATTCCCAGTGATGTATTCCACTTGAACAATTGTGAGAGTAACATTGATCCCACCACCTCTAGCTTGAATCAGAACTTCCTATGTCCTGTGTGTGAGCAGAGGAGCTTCTGTGACATGACAGCCCTTAACAAACATATGGATGAATGCCTCAATAAAAGTGCTATCAGTGAACTTCTTCAGGAAAGCAGTCATCAACAAGAAACTACCAGACCCAAGAAGACAGAAATGGCCAAAAATCAAAGCAGTAGGAAGAGGAAAGGGAATGCAGAGTCTCATATCCATAAAAAAACTAAAAGTGGATTCAATACCCTGGATAGATATTTTAGCTCTTGATAATAAGGTGTATAGTTTATTCTTGTTTCTGCTGTTATCAAATTTGTGTTTTAGAAAAGAATTGGTTCTATGGTAGATGCTAGTACAGTAAATGATGACACTCTATAGAGGTAAAGTGAATATTAAGATGTCTAATTATTGGTAAAGAGTTTGTACCTATTTTGGCTTTCACTTGAAAGAATAGTAAGGCTTAAAGAATTTCTATAAATATCTACTTATGAAAATGGCTAAAACATCTTGTTCTATTTCAGAAAGTGGTTTAGTCTACTCAGATTTGCTAAGCACTGTAGTAATGAATTCAAAGTATTTTACTGATGACCTTTATATTATGCTAAGAAGATACATATGTATTAGTGACCTTTATATTATGCTAAGAAGATACATACACTAAATTTTGAATAATTTAGTACATATATGTATATATTGCAGTATATGTATATATTATAAAATTAACTAACTTGCATAAATTTTTACTTTATACAGTATGAAGATCTACTTTTGAATCTGTCCAGGCTGGCAGTCCCACATGGGATGGCAACACACACACACACACACACACACACACACACTCATAGGCCTGTTGACTCTTGGTGGAAGAGGACAGTCTTGTGGTCCACCTTATTATACCCCAGGAGTCCAGGCACAGCACAGCTGGCCATGCACATTAATATCAACACTCAGCAGCATATGCTGGTTTATCCATGCCACTTCATAATGAGACTGTTCCCTATCCTGCACCTACTCCATACCCCAATCCTGAGACCACAGCAAATGCAGGGTGTGCCCACAACCCCTGCTAGGGGTCTATATATTATGTTCTTCCATTAATTTATATCCATCTTCAGAAATAATGCTAGCTCAAAACTGATCATATGAGGAAGAAAATATATAGAGACTTGTTTCTCATTACTTATGTTGGTGCATCCAGACATCAGCCTCACTATATGTTGCAGTTATCATTGTATTTGGAACTAGTCATGACAAAAATATAAAACATTGTGCAACTGCCAGAAATGTGATAACAGATGTGATGCACTGCAGGGATTCCTTTCCAGATTGGTAGAAACTTGCGGTGTGAGTTGATTTTGCTGTGATAATACAAACTTTTTTGTTATGAAATAAATTTCTATTTTACTACCATGTTTTGCTTTGACTACTCTCTACATTACCAATAGTTACATAAAACTATGTGGTGGTGACTGGTCTTCTCCAGAAATGAAGGCTGGTGTTTTCTACCTTATCATATGCCATCTTATGAATTCTTTCTTTTAATTTTCAATCCGAGCAAGCAAGCTCAAGATGAGAAGAACACTGCTTGAGTATATACAGAATATTTTGATTGAAAACTACAAGTTTTGGCATCTTGATGGCAGCCACTGTTTAAAGCTTGGGAAAAGGTGTACTATTAGCACATTACTAAACATATGCATTCCTTTTCCCTTACAGAATGTAATTCCTTCCCTTTCCTCACAGGATTTCACCTTATGATATGGTTACTTGTGTTTTTCATGGATGGTAACTGGAGGTAAAAAAGTTCCAAAAATTACTTTGGTTCCTGATAGTTATTTAGTCCTTACATCTGATGCCCTCCAATATTTTATACCTCCATGTCAGGGCCTCTGTCCCCTTCTAAGGTACTCCTCAGGGATAAACATTTACCATGCCTTTAGATTAAAATCTCATTATTTCTGTATTGTTCCAAAAGGAGAGCATGACATGAAATGAGTTGATGGTTTGTCACCCCTGATTATTATTTTTGTTTTTGTTTTTGCTTTTGTGACAGGGCAGGCAAAATTACCCAAGGAAAAATAGGGAATGTAACCTTGTAACATCATGTATAATGCCTCTTGGGATAAAGATTTTGAGTTCCTGTCATGTCAGTTTTGTGTTTTAAGTTCTTCATTGTTTTAGCGTATATACAAAATTTTTTCCAATGCAAAAATTTCATTTAATTAACTATGCCACCATATTCTTTTTAACACAGTGCTAATTACAGAAAATCTAGCTCATGTATTGCCAGTCTTATGAACCAACAAGAATTATCATCCAGAGGAGGAGCAGCTCTTTTAATCTTTTTCTTATTTTTCTATGTTTCTTTGACTCTTCACAAGCCTTGTTAATATTGAAACTGTGCATAACATTGACTGTGAAGACTTGAGGAAAAAAAGTGTCCTGAGTCTTGCAAGAAAACTACTGCCATAACATCAAGCTGTCACTAGATAAGGCTGTTATTTTTTGCTTGTTTTTGGAGGAATAGCGTAGAAAGTAATACAAGTCCAGTCAGTTTAGGTAAAGGTGCAGATATGCTACCATACCTAGAAGAGTATACATACAGTTTTGAATAGATAGAATGAAAGTATTGGGTAACTGAGAACTTAACAACATATTAGTTATGTTTGATGGCATATTTTTGCATAGCTCTTTATATCTAAAAAAAAAAAAAAAAAAAAAAACTATTAGGATGTTTCATGCCAACACTAATATTAAGAAGATATGTGCTCTCTCTGCAGGTGTTTTCTGGGTAATGTACACTTTAGTATCAAAAGGAATATGTGCATCAGTAATAAATCTTAATTATTACCGATTATTCTTGAGTACTGTGGAAACTTGTTAGTGAAGAATTCTTCCCTTGCAGGCCATAAATAAAGACCATGCTTCTTTTTGTGCCCAGAGAAGAACATTATTGTACTGTAGTACTATTGCATTGTCACTGATATCTATGTGTTTGAAGGCAGGCAGTGTCATGGTTATGCAGCATGCATAGCATTTTATGAGAGGGGGAACATATATCCACAATGGATGATGATTTCTGACAATTGTGATATCTGATTACACAAACTGGAAAACACCTTTTTAGATGGCATATTGATGGTTTAGGCATAGAAGTGTAGTACAGGTGATCACTTGTTGCAATACAGTGGAAATATCAATGCTCTAGATGTCAAAGACTTGAGAGAGTTAGTGGTGTGGATGTTTTTCTTTGCTCTTCCCCTCCCCCACCATCATTCATTAAGCATGTCAAGGGAAAGTACATAATTAAAATTTCAACTTAAATTCACACACACACACACACACACACACACACACATTCTGGTTCAGCACTAGTTATCACATGATGTTATTGACTTGGGAACTTTAACAGTAATAATTCCCTGATATATGTGGAATGTACATACTCTAGTGTGGCTGTGTTCCCACTCCCACCCTTGTAATGTGGCCCCTGCTGTCACTTTATCTGCAGCACAACATCTTGTCCACCACAGTTCCACTAATAGGTTAACTGCAGGAAATGTACAGCCTTCCTTTAGACACTATGATGCTCTCTGTGCAGTGTTGGGGTATAATCCTTGTGCTGTATGTTGTGAGTGAGCATGTACGTATAGTGTCACATTTGTCCCATATTGTGAAAGACTGTGTTTGTTGCTTGGTAGGAAAATGGAATTTTGAGCATTTGTTAGGGTGGATTGCATGGGGTGTTGATGACACTGTGAATGTAGTTGAATGGCTTGTTGAATAATTATGGGCAAACCTGGCTTGTTTTCCTGCCTGTTTGCACCAGACCAATTCTCTCAAAGCCAGTACCAAAGGATGGAGGAGAAACTGGACATTTGTATAGTTATTGTGGTAACTTGTGCTCCGACCAAACAAAGCACTATTCTTATGTAATAACATTATACTAAGTGCCTTTGTAAAAATGACACTGTTGCACTAATTACAAAAAACTTAATCTTTGGGAAAATGGACATAGACTAAAAGGAAATCTTGCCAGCCACACTTTATCCTGCTGTCTCTTGAATGATCCATGTGGCATAATTTTTAATAGACACAGGATTTTATTTATTTATTGGCTGATTGATTGATTTACATCTTACTTTTCATTATATCTCAATGCAAAGTGTCATCTCTTTGCTAGATAGTGTTGCTGTTGATTTAAAACTAGGGCTTGTGTCTAGCTTAAGTGTGAAACAGGCAAACAGATGAACACACAGACATAAGCTGACAAACGAACCAGACACTTTTAATAATATAGATAATTAAATGGATATGTAGTAGGGTTCAAATACATAGATGAGCAAAAAAGATAAATGACAGGATTAGATAGTAAAGATAGTGATTCATGGACATATTACATACAGTAGTATCTCTATAAACAGTGTGTGTGTGTGTATGAAACTTTGTATGCATCTTTCATAATCACTGTCAAAATTACTCCTCCACCATCAAAAGGTAAAGAAAAACAAAGAGAGAGAGAGAGAGAGAGAGAGAGAGAGAGAGAGAGAGAGAGAGAGAGAGAGAGAGAGAGAGAGAGAGAGAGAGAGAGAGATGCATGGAGTTGAGGTGAAATTTCGGGAAAGGAAAGGAAAGGGAGGGGGAAAGTATTACAGGAAGAGAAAACGTCTGCTTCACAATAATTCATCAAGGTCACCACGGTCCCGCCGCCCCCTGAAAGCAAGATGAAGGGGATGAAGCAGCCAGGTTATGAATGTTGCCCCGAGAGAGAGAGAGAGAGAGAGAGAGAGAGAGAGAGAGAGAGAGAGAGAGAGAGAGAGCATTTATTATTACCACCCTAGGCAATGTAGCGAGGGCAGCTGTCTGGTCATACAGAGTAACTATCACAGCAGACTTCAGCGTTCAGCGTGCAGATACCCTGACACGCCCAAGTATAGAGAGGTGTGATTGCTTAGAGCAGCTGTTCCGTTGGTGCTGTGCTGATTAGAGAGAGAGAGAGAGAGAGAGAGAGAGAGAGAGAGAGAGAGAGAGAGAGAGAGAGAGAGAGAGAGAGAATAGAATAGTCCCGGAATACAGCTGGTTGGTGAGTATTGCTTTCCTCCTCCTCCTCTTCCTTCTCCTGCGAGCCTCCAGGATAAGGGCACGAGGGGATGCTTGATGTGAATCTCGAGTTAATCCAACTGATAGATCGTATGCATGGATCGTGTTCGTTATCTTATTACTATTACTGGGATTATATTCCGTCCGTCTGTCTGTGTTCATCTGGCTGGCTGGGCTCTCTCTCTCTCTCTCTCTTTCCCCTCTCTCTCTCTCTCTTTCCCTTTTACTTGGGCAGGTCAGACCGAGCACAAACGCAGATGTCAAGATTTTCCTCCTCCGTGGT
>NC_087152.1:8565000-8590000 GCF_035594125.1 Scylla paramamosain
TTGAGGAAATGAAGAGAAGGAAAGGAGGAGGGAGCGGAGAAAGAGGACTAGGAGAAGGAGGAGGAAGAGGAGGAGGAGAAGGAGGAGAAGGAGGAGGAGGAGGAGGAGGAGGAGGAGGAGGACGCGGAGGATGAAGAGGAGGAGGAGGAGGAGGAGGAGGAGGAGTAGCAGAAAGGAGGATTAGGGCATAGAATGAAACCGGTAGAAAATACAGGGAAAACCAAACGAGAATTGTTATTTTGATTCCATAAAAAGAAAGAATAAATGAAAGAAGCACAACCGAAGATAAAAAAAAAAAAAGTTGGGAATCACACACACACACACACACACACACACACACACACACACACACACACACACACACACACACACACACACACACACACACACACACACACACACACACACACACACACACACACACACACACACTAAAAAAATATACCTTAAACTTCTACACACCTAAATACGAGTATAAAACAAGTAAATAACTGAATGTTTTCTTAAGCAGTATTAGAAAACAACAAACCAACGATGATCTAAAAACAGACAAAACAAAGACGCGGGGGAGAAAATACTAAACCAAGAGAGAGAGAGAGAGAGAGAGAGAGAGAGAGAGAGAGAGAGAGAGAGAGAGAGAGAGAGAGAGAGAGAGAGAGAGAGAGATACGAGGGCGACATACACACACACACACACACACACACACACACACACACACACACACACACACACACACAGAGGAAAAAGACGGTGGTGTGTTCATTGTTTATCCCATTACCCAAAGTCTGTCCTCTAAAGGGGGGCGGGGAGGCATGGCCCTTCTGAGCGACTCGTGAGACCAAACCTTTTGATTGGTTCAGGGACTTCGCCGGCGGAAGGAGAGATACACACGCACACACACACACACACACACACACACACACACACACACACACACACACACACACACACACACACACTGACACAAGCACTATCATTACCTTCCATGCATCGTTCACCACCATCGCCACCACCACCATCACCAATAACACCACCACTAACTTCACAGCCACCACTACCACCACCATCATCACCACTGCCATCGTCCTCACCATCAACACCGCCATCACCACTAACACCACCACCGCCACCGCCACTAGCACTAACAAAAATAGAGTCTAGCGCCAAAAAAAAAAAAAAATAAATAAAATAAATAAAATAGATAAATAAAATAAATAAAAAAAAATCGTTAGATGTACACACCTGCGCAAAAAAAAAAAAAGAGAACCCATTTAGTTGTGTATGTGTGCATCTGTATGCTTGTAAAAAAAAAAAAAAAACACGGGGAGGGGGAAGGAGAGGGGAAGGGATGGGCAGCCCTCTCCCGTTTGTTTTTGGAAATCGACGTGGAATTGTGTGTTAAGATTCAATTTCAGATACGCCCACCAGGTTCCGCTTTTAACTGAGGGAATTTTCACATATAACTGGCTTCCCCCGTATCGAGGGGAGGGGATGGGGAGAGAGGGAAGGGGAGGGGGAAGGGAAGAGAAGGGGGTAGGGTTTATATAGGGGTTTATATAAGTGAATATATGCCAGGGAGCAGTGGATATAGTGTAAGGGAAGATGGCTGATGCACATGCCGGGGTACACACACACACACACACACACACACACACACACACACGAGAAAAATGACACAAACGTATGTAAGTAGCATCAGAGTACATTAATGACGGCAACAACAACGACAATAATAACGGTAATAATGATAATGAGGATGGCGATGGTTGTGATGATGATGATGATGATGATGATGATGATGATGATGATAATAATAATAATAATAATAATAGTAATAATAATAATAATAATAATAATAATAATAATAATAATAATAATAATAATAATGATAATAATAATGATAATAATAATAATAATAATAACAACAACAACAACAACAACAACAACAACAAATCACCACCAACACCACCACCATTAACAACAACGAAAACACCACCAACACCACCGCCACCACCACCACCACCAAGAACAACAACAATGACACCAATAACAAGTCACATAATTACTATACAAGTATGCAGCCCAGTGCTTTGAGAAATACACCGATAAACACATTACCATACACAATACTTGTTTTCCATCACACACAGCTACAGGTTGGCCTAGTTAGCGTTACGTAGAGTTCCGGGACACAACGCTCATTGTATTTGTAGCAAGTCACCGTACCTATTCATCCCTCCTCGCCCTCTACCATCCTCCTTCCTCTCTTCTTTTTCCCTCCCCTTCATTTTTTTTTATTTCCCTTCCTTTCCCTTCTCTTTTGTTCCTTCCTTTTTTCTATTATCTTTCATGTCTCTCATTACTTTGTATGGTGTCTTCTTTACTTCTTTTGTTTTCTTCTTTTTTTCCATGTGGCATCTTGTTTTTTTTCTTTAAATTTTTAATGTTTGTCTATTTATGTATATATATGTGTGTGTGTCAATCTATTTATCTATTTCTCTCTATTTATCTATTTGTTTCTTTATTTCTACTCACTTTTTTTTCTTTATTTCTATTTTCCCTTCTTTTATTTTCACATTTTCATTTATTTTCTCCTTTCCTTTCCTCCAGTTTGGCATCATTCCTCACTTCTCTCATTTCTTCCCTTTCATTTCTCTTTTTTTCTCGAATCACTTTCTCTAGTTTCATTAATCCTTTGTCTTTCCATTACTCCTTCTCTTTCATTCCATCCCTTCATTTATCTTCCACTATCCTTCTTTTCCCTTCCTCTCTTCTCTCTTCTCCCATTACTCCTCTGTCCAGCCTGGGGTGGAGCATCACTCAGCCCACGACACCCCACCCTACCTTCGGGCACCCAATCCTGCCCCTTCCTCTTCCATTACTTTATTTTCCTTCCTTCCTATGTCTATTTTCTCCCTTTCTGTTAGTCATCTTTCATTTATTCCTCCTTCCCTCCCTCCTTCTTCTATTCTTTCCCTTTATTCCCCCTCCATCATCCCTCCATTCTTCCTGCCCTTCCATTTATTCCTCCCACCTTACCTACGTATTCCTCCCTCTCCTCTCCTTCCTCCTCCTCCTCCTCCTCCTCCTCCTCCTCCTCCTCCTCCTCCTCCACCCAGCACGTCTTGAGGGGCATACAGACATTATTAAAACCCAAGGGACGTAGAAAGCCACGTTTCCTCATAAATTTGTAAAAAAAAAATATCCTCTCCTCTGTCCCGCGGCAGGAAAAGTTGTGTGATCACATTATCCATGAATACGTAAACAGGCCTCCTCCTCCTCCTCCTCCTTCTCCTCATGTTGCTGTTCTTTTTCCTGTTGCTCCTTTTCTTCTTTTTTTCTTTCTTTTCTTCCTTTTGTTGTTTTTCCTGTTCCTCTTGTTGTTGTTGTTGTTGTTGGAATTTATTTATGCTTTCACTGTCATCGTCCTCGCCCTTGTCTTATTATTCCTCCCCCTTGCGTTTATCCTTTTTTCCTATTTCTGTTGTTTCCCCTCCTCCTCCTCCTCCTCCTCCTCCTCCTTCTCAAGCCGACCTCAAGCAGGGGAACGCTTCTAATCCCTTCTCTCTCCTTTCCAAGTTTAGATTAATCCCATGTACACACCAAGCTCGTGCCGGACCTTGTTTGAGCGACCTCCTCCGATGGTGTAATTTTTTTTCGCGTTATTTACTGCGACCAAGAGAGAGAGAGAGAGAGAGAGAGAGAGAGAGAGAGAGAGAGAGAGAGAGAGAGAGAGAGAGAGAGGGCATTCAGAACAGATGCTGGTGGGAAAGTGTTAAGTGAGTTACGGGAAGAGAAGTGGGGAGCTAAAGAATATAGGAATTTTGAGAAGGGAGGAGGGATTGAATGACGAAGAAAAAATGTTTATGTAGGGAAACTGAAGGGAATGTTCTGCATGTTTGCGTTAGAAGGAAACTACTGATTGTTTACTGAACGATTTGGCCACATTGCATGACTAATTTATTGATCGACTTGACTGGCTGGCTGGCTGTATTTCTGACGACTGGCTTTTGAAGTTTGTCTTAGGGTGAGACTAACGACGAATGGCTGACTCTTCCTTATTGCATGACTGGCTAGCTGATTGACTGATTGGCTGGAAGTGTCTCTCTCTAGCTTTCTTGGTCGTATTGCTCTTGACTGGCTCGGAAAATGTTAGTGTTTGTGCTCGGATGAAGCTGCCGACTGTTATTGGATGAATGACACGCTAATTAACTGCCTCATTGCATGTCTAACTAAATAATTAACTAACTGACTGACTGACTGACTGACTGAATTGCTACTGATGGGTTTTCAGGCTTGTGTTAATATGAAACTATTGAATGTTAATTCTATGACTGACCCACTAATCCTTATTGCATGACTGACGGATTGACTAACTCACTGGCTGAATTGCTACTGACTGGCTTCTCAAGTACGTGTAAGAATGAAACTACCAACTGATGATTAAATGAGTTATCAGTTGACCATCTTATTTCCTGAGTAACTAGCTAATAACTGACTGAAATGTTAGTTAGGAAGAAGAGACACTAGCTTATTCAGAGGTATATAATAAAGGTATTTACTGAACAGGATGGAGTAGGACAAATAAGAGGAAGAAGAAAAGGGGATGAAAGAAAAAAAATGTCCTAATCTAAGTTAAACAGCTGCGTTGTACTGCGTTTTCTAGTTTTCTTTATTCCCTCTTTCTTCTTCACGTTTTTCTATTCCCCTCATTCAACCGTCTTCTTTTCTTGTTTTTCTCTCTTCTCTATCTTCGTGAGGTTATCACAGAAAGAAGGAGAAGGGAGAAGGAATTCAGGGAGAAGCTGCAGGTGAGAGGCCACATTGTAACAGGGAAGGATATGAGGTGTTCATCCCAATATTTACTACCCCTCATCACCATTACTCAAACTGAAGATACTCTTATTCCTCTCCTTCCCAGTGGAGTGATGATGACGGTGGGGGTGATGGTGGTGGTGGTGGTAGCAGCAGTAGTGGTGGTAGAAGCAGTAGTGGTCATGGTTGTAATAGATTTACTGGCAGTTACAAAGAGTGTACGTGTTAATAAATCGTGTTATTTGTTTTGTTAGGGATGGATAAGCTTAGAGAACCTGAATTGTAATGGTAATCTCATCTATTTTTTTTTTCGTCGTGTTTTTATCATCTTACAGTCTCGTGTGTGTGTGTGGGGAATATTTGGAATAAGTTTTTTTTTATTTTAGTTGTCTTTTCCAGTAGCTTTTTTGCTTCAATATTTTTTTTTGTGGCCCTTTTTTTCAATGAGTTCTTTTCAGTAGCTTTTTTTCAATATTTGTTTTATTATTTTCTAGTGTTTTTTTTTCCGTGTTATTTTTTTCATTTTTTTAAATTTCTTTTTTATTATCTTGTTGCCTTTCTATTCATTATTTTTTTCCCCCTGGCAGTGGTGTAATTGTGATCATGATGAAGAACTTAAGGAAATATAAAAAAAAGGATGATAAAGAGGAGGAAGATAAATAAAGGAGGAGCAGGAGGAAGAGGGGAGGGGGAGGGAGAGGGGAGGGGAGGGGGAGGGGGAGGAGGAGGAGGAGGAGGAGGAGGAGGAGGAGGAGGAGGAGGAGGAGGTGTTGCTCGTTGACTTTTAATATTCACTTGCATCCTCTTGCTCCTCTTTTACGTCAAACAGCCTCACTTTATTTGTCTCGACCCTAAGGACACATCGAGAGAGAGAGAGAGAGAGAGAGAGAGAGAGAGAGAGAGAGAGAGAGAGAGAGAGAGAGAGAGAGAGAGAGAGAGAGACTACCACCACCACCACGACCACGACCACCACAACTACTACCATCACACTACAGCCACACTACAGCCACACGCTACAGCTTGCTTAGAGAGAAGGACCAGCTACACCTCAGCTTTAGGTCAACAGCAGGTGGCAGATAGATACACGTACACGCATCCTACACAAGACAGGTGCATCCTACCCGTGCTCAATACCTGGTCCCATATTCTGAAATGCTTCGCTGTCTCATCTCTCGACAACTTGTAATAGGCTCTGGTGAAAGTTATTGCGGTTTTTAAAGATGTTTTCGAGATTGTAGTGACAGTTTGGGAAGGGTTCTGTATTGGCAGGAGGGGGGAGTGTGGAAATATTAATAGGAACTTGCGTTATAAGCTCTGTGGCGTTTGAAAATAGTCTTGATGAGAGAAGGAAGTGTTTAATGAGAATATGAGTCACTTGTATTGCCACGGAAACTAAACTAAATTTACCTGCTCGTTGCTGCTTACTACTACTACTACTCCTGTAACAACAACAACAACAGCGACAACAACAACAAGAACTACTGCTACTACTACTACTACTACTACTACTACTACTACTACTACTACTACTACTACTACTACTACTACTACTACTACTACTTCTACTACTACTACTACTACTACTATATAAGATATCTGTACAAAATCAATAAAAAAAATAATCCTCGATCTCACGCAACTCACGCAAAACCCTAAAGTCATAAGTCTCGTTTTTCCGCAGCCTTGTCTGGGGAGGAATTCGCTGGCAAGGCAACTGTCCGCCCGGCCGAGGGAGTGAAAGTGTGTGTGTGTGTGTGAGTGTGTGTGTGTGTACCCGTCTCGCATCGCTGCCTCGGAATTGAATGTCTCGCTTGGAAATTATTATCATTCAGCTACATGGTTTGCAGGCTTATCATTCTTTCGGATCCTGGGCCACTGGGATTCTGTTGTGCTGAGCTGTGCTGTGCTGTGCTTTGCTTTGTTTTGTGTTTTGTGTTGGGTTTGTGTTGTGTTGGGTTGGATTGTGTTTGTTCCTCTATGTCTGTTTCTCTTTGTCTGTTATTATATCTTCCTTCTCCCTGTTCCTGCTTCTGTTATTATTTCTGCATATGAGTGTCTAGGTCTGAGTGTGTGTGTGTGTGTGTGTGTGTGTGTGTGTGTGTGTGTGTGTGTGTGTGTAACTGTGTATGGTGACCAAAATGTTGTTGATTTTCATATTATATGCAAAAATGTGAAAGAATCCTGAAGAAGAGGCAAGGAATTAAGAACTGTAATGCTATAAGATAATATATCAAGGAGTGTTGAAGAGGAGAATAGAAGAAGTGAAATGAAGGAAAAGAGCATAATTTCTCGCTTCGTTAAACAAAGAAGTACAAAGAAAGAACACAGGGAACCTTTGCACCTCGCCTTTGAGGAGTTTGCAGTCAGTCGCTCGAATGAGTCTTCTCCACACGTCACGATCCAGATATTCTTCATTTTCTTCAACTTCTTCCAAAGACGTTCCTCTTCTTTCCAGGCAGTCCTTGATCCCTTCAATCCACCTCTTACGGAGTCTGGAAATAGTTTCACTTTTCTCATCAAACTCGGCAGGGCGTGTGGAGCAGTTTCACTCTTTTCTCTTGAACGCAATTAATGATAATAAAAAAAAGATAAAATTTTCATGAGTTGTTTGATGTATGTTGGGTATATAACTGCGTTTGCTTGTTTGATCGTGAAACATTTTAAAGTTACACAAAGTTTTAAATGGTGAGAGGATGAACGGGAGAATGCAATTTCCGGGATAGAGGCGAATAGTTACAAGGGTGGTTTTGTGCTTCACGACTCACCACAAACGCTGGGTCGCCATCCCTCGAGGCAGGCCGCGCGTGGCTGGCCACTGAGGCTTGGCTGCCGTGTTGTACGTCGCCGCTGGCTTGCTTCACTAATTCCGAATCATTTACCGGAACAAGGCCCATATTCAGAAACTCTTTGCTCTCTCACCACGACTATTTTCAAAGGCCACACAGATGATTAACCTGGTTCTCAAGATAGTTTCTCCTTTTAATAATGTAGAAATCTTATTAATCTGCTACTATAACCGTAAAAAACACCCTTAGAAAACTGTGTAGCTTCAATTAGAGCCTTTTGAAAGTAGTTGAGGTGCGGCGTAAAAATGTTTTAGAATATGGTCTCAAAACTTACGCATTCGAAACATTTGCAAGTATTTTGTAAGTCAACATAATCATAAATAGTTCATCCATTTCGTTCCCTCTCAATATCGTATAAGAAATCAATACTAACTATCGACACTAACCTAAAGCCAGGGAACGTTTTGAAACCTGCCTCGCCTTGGTGTGTCCTGACAGGTTTGTACAGCTGAGCGCTCTTCCTGGAAACATAACCCCCTCCCCTTCCATCTCTCACTCTCTCTCTCTCTCTCTCTCTCTCTCTCTCTCTCTCTCTCTCTCTCTCTCTCTCTCTCTCTCATACACATTATATCTCATCTCATGTCGGGTTTCGTAACAACTAATATGTCTCCTCCTCCTCCTCCTCCTCCTCCTCCTCCTCCTCCTTTCCCCTCCCATCTCTTTATTCTTCTCCCTTTCCTTCATTCCTTTCTGTATACTCCTTTCCCCTTGCTCCTCGTCTTCCTTTATGTCAGTCTCCCTCTGTTTTCCCACCTGATTACACCGTTTTCCCATGATGAAGCTTTTGGTGCCTTTAAAATTAGTAAGAGCCACGTTTATGAAGCGACCAAGGGGGAAGGAGGGTCTTGAACTAGGAAGGTTGGGCGAGGAAGGGAAGACGACGTGAGGGTAAGTTAGGAAAGCCACGGGATGGGTTATAATTTTGAGTTGTGGGAGATACAATGTGGGAATGGAAGAAATGGGGTAAGGTAAGAAAAGGAAATATGATGTTTGGAGGCTGCAGTAGATACCTGCCAAACGATAACTATTCCCAGTGAGGTCTCAAACACTGCATCAGGGGGTGCTGTGAACTCATCACCAACCTAGCTGTGACTTCACTGAACGTTTTCCTTTGTGTCTCATAACACAGGGGGGCAGTCACAGTCTACCCTCTAAAGGGCTGTCTTTCACACAAAGGTACATGCATCTAATTACATGCATACCCTTCACTCAAAATTCTAAACCGCTTTTGACTCTGATTGGAACCTCAGTGGGCCTTTATATATATATATATATATATATATATATATATATATATATATATATATATATATATATATATATATATATATATATATATATATATATATATATATATATATATATATATATATATATATATATATATATATATATATATATATATATATATATATATATATATATATATATATATATATATATATATATATATATATATATATATATATATTTTTTTTTTTTTTATTCCCTTGGCCGGTGCCCTTTCTACATAAAAAAGTGGGGAAGAATGGGAAAAGGTGTGTGTGTGTGTGTGTGTGTGTGTGTGTGTGTGTGTAAAAAAGTTAAGGAGAGTATGTTGAAGAGAAGAGTATAAGAGGAAAGGAAACATCGAAAAAATATTATGCAAAAAGTGAGAGAAAAATGCAAGTTATGTTAATGAGCCTATTTCATGATTTTTCTTTCCTTTTTCTTTTTCACTTATTTTTTCATTCTCGTCTATTTGGTTAGTTTCTTTTTCTCATTTATTCTTTTGTATTCATAATCGTAAATTTTCCATGTCTCTCTTAATCCTCTGCTCTTCTGTTTATATAATTTGCTTCTTGAAATTCTTTCTTAAACTTTGTCTCTTTTACTGTTTTGTTTTCCTTCGGCTTGGTTTTCTCTGCGTTTCTCTTTGTTTCTGTCTCTCTGTCTTTTTTGTTTCTGTCTATCTGTTTTTTCTGTTTCTGTTGGTTCACTATCACTCGTCTTCTAATTTATTCACTCATCCTTTCATCACAAAATTCTTTCCTTTATATCACATTCTTCATCTTTTATCATAACTATTCTATTCTTTTGTAGTTTTTAACTTTGCTCTCATGTATTACTTCCAATTATTCTTATTAAGAGTGTGTCATAGTCACTTACTCAAAAGAAATAGCCTGATTATCCTCTCCTTTGTATTTCTCCTTCATTCGTTCACTTTTTCTTCATCTTCCTTCCTCCAAAATGAAGTCTTCTCTTTTCCTCTCCCTTTTGAAAGCATTCTTCTTTCTCCTCCTCTTGTTGCTGCTCTTTCTTCTTCTCCTGCTATTTATCTTCATCTATACTCCTCCTCCTCCCCCTTGCCCAAGGTTGCCGCTAATCACGTGGACGAGAGGCGCTGTTAAGAGCGGGCCATAAAGAGATTCGCTAATTCAAGTCTTCCTCGCTCACCTCGTAAAGCTTCCATTGTTTCGGGATAGAGTTTTAGGCGGCGACCCAGTGGCGGACTTAGGTTGCAGGGTGGTGGCCAGGGAGGATGGGAGGTAGGGAAGATAGTGGTGGTGGTGGTGATGATTATGATAATTGGTAGTATTGGTGATTTTTTCTTCCTCTTCATGATAATAATAATAATAATAATAATAATAATAATAATAATAATAATAATAGTAATAATAATAATGATAATAATAATGATAATGATAATAAGAATAGTAATAATAGTAATAATATTGCAATAATAATAAACAGTTTTTTTTATAGTAACAGCCGTGAGCCTGAAAAAAATATCAGTGTGTTTGTATGTGTGTGTGTGTGTGTGTGTGTGTGTGTGTGTGTGTGTGTGTGTGTGTGTGTGTGTGTGTGTGTGTGTGTTGTTGAATAAACAAAGATAGGACACCATGTTTTTTTTTCTCTACTCTCTCCACAACTCGCAAGCATGACATATATTTTTTTATGTTTACTTTCAAAGAGTGACGCGGATTCAGAACATAATAATACAAATAAAAGTTCAGTCCTCATGGTCTTACGGTATCAGGACATGTAGAGACACGCCATAAGAGGATGATGAATACGAATGTGTGAATGGCGATGACTGCTCCATGTCCTTGTCCTCGTCCTCATCTTCCTTCACTGCCACACTCCTCCTCCTTCTCCTCTTCTTCGTCCTCCTCCTCCTCCTCCTGTTGCTGCTGCTCCAACACAGACAGATGCAGTATCCTCTGATCTCTCACTGTCTACCCTTCTATCTCCTCCAACTCCTCCTCCTCCTCCTTTTCCTCCTGCTCTCCTCCTCCTTCTCCTCCTCCTCCTCCTCCTGCTCTCTCGACTCCTTCACCTCCATTCCCTCCGTTCCCGCCCTCTCCCGCTCACCACCCGAGATTGCCACAATTTGGTCGTCATCACGTCAGGCGTTTCTCTCTCTCTCTCTCTCTCTCTCTCTCTCTCTCTCTCTCTCTCTCTCTCTCTCTCTCTCTCTCTCTCTCTCTCTCTCTCTCTCTCTCTCTCTCTCTCTCTCTCTCTCTCTCTCTCTCTCTCTCTCTCTCTCTCTCTCTCTCTCTCTCTCTCTCTCTCTCTCTCTCTCTCTCTCTCTCTCTCTCTCGTGTGCCAGATAGTCCTCTCGGGTCCGGCAGCTCCTCGCTCAGATCTTTTCTGGCTGCAGACTTTTCAGGCCGCCACGCCCCGGCCTCGCAGGGCCCGAGAGGCTCCGCCATTCAGATATTGTCCGTGCAGCTCACCTGGATATTTTTCCCAGATGGATCAGATTCTCTTTTCAAACACGGATTTTGAGGAGGAGCGGAGGAAGAGTGGGATGAGGAGGCCGTGCTTGAAGGCACCGTACCTCTTATGATATATATATATATATATATATATATATATATATATATATATATATATATATATATATATATATATATATATATATATATATATATATATATATATATATATCGATAACGTATGATAAATCATTCAAGAATAGCATGATCAATTAATAACTTTACTGCTAAATATTTCATCAGGAGACAGGGCATGGAATAAGGAAAAAAAAAAAAAAAAGCGAAGTAAATTTTGCGTTGGAAAATATGAAGTGAAGCCCCAGGAGTGCGTGGGATAGTAGTGAATGTTTTGAAAGGACCAGCAAGAAAATTATATATATGACCATCGCATGTATTTTGATAAGGAGATACTCTCTAAATCACAGTGCAGTTCAATGGCAATACTGCCGTGGGTGGGTCGTATGAAAGCACACCAGAACGACTGAATAATTATTGCCTCATTACTTTATAATCAAATATATTTGAATTAAAAGATATCGCATGCATGAAGATGAACTGAAATATGAGACATGGTCAACCGCAAGAACAGGGAAGTTTGAGCACAGAGTATTAACCACAGGGCATTTGATTACACAATGGCAAACCAAATTAAGAAAAATTCAAAACATGACAACACGGTGGTCTAATATAGTTTAACATCCATTTTTCTTTACGAACTCTCCCCTTAATAAACTGCTAACCAAGTCCAGCAGTATATATACAGAAAGCCCGCCGCTGCTCCTCACCTCACACAAAACTGCACCACCACCGCATAATATTTTCTGGTACATGTGTGTGTCAGGTGCAGCTTCTTGCCTCGTGCTCGTCACCACAGCGGGATGAACCGATGTTTTGCCGACATTGAAATTGTGCACGATCGTCGAATGGAAATCCCTCCCGTCCTGCGAGGCCTGTTTAACAATATTAATGAGTTACAAAACGTATTCAGACTTGGAAAAGAAAAAAAAATGTCAAACGGGGTATTTGTGTCGAGTCAGCTGCTTGTGTCAGGCCAACACCCCCCGGCGAGCAGTGACGTCACCAGGCCGGGAGCAGCGTCAGGCACCCTACCCGCACCCCCACCTGGTATCCCACTTTCCTTCCCAAACCCTCCCAGCAACAGACAAAGCACTGCGCTCGCCCCCAGGCAGATAGATAGTGAGTGGTAGAGTGGCAGTAGATAGTCTGGAGGGAGCTGAAATTAAGGAATGACTTTGATGTTGAAAGTAAGCAAGCAACCAGAGAGAGGGAGAGAGAGAGAGAGAGAGAGAGAGAGAGAGAGAGAGAGAGAGAGAGAGAGAGAGAGAGAGAGAGAGAGAGAGAGAACGCTATTTTTCTCATTCCCATCATTATCATCAACGTCAGTCTTTCAGCAGTTCACGTGTCCAGTGTAGAACAAAGGCCTCCTGCTTCTCTTATTCCTGTCTGTCCATTTCACCTCATCCTCACGAATTTTTCCTATTCTCTCTCTCTCTCTCTCTCTCTCTCTCTCTCTCTCTCTCTGCCCTTGATACATTATACATTTTGTGGTCGCCATTCTGTTGGTCTAATTGCTCCTCTTTTGTCAAGCTGATACGTAACATGCTTCTTCCCTAATCCACAAAGCTCTGTAATATTCCCTCTTGGTCACGCATGGCCAGTGGTCGAGTGACTTACTGTAATTACGTATTTTCACTGTGTTGATAAATTTTGTTCACTCTTATGTTCTCTTATCTGCTGAAAATCTCCTTTTAAAAGCTTGCACTGTTGTTTCACCCCTAAATCAGAAGACGTTAAGTAGTGTGGAAGTAAGAAAGCGTGGCAGGTTACTTCACTTCTGATCATGATTGGATCTTCATCTTCATTCCACTGTGTTGATAAATTACTATAACATCTGAACAATTAAATTTGCAATGCTTTTTTTTTTTTTTTACAGTTTCCCTTCTATCTGCGTGTTTTTTTTTTTTAATAATTACTAATCACTCTGATATTTTTTTTATCTTCTAGCTCTACAGCCGCTCACCAGCATTGTACTGGTTAGCTAGAACTTGATAAATCTATTTTTTAATTCTCTTTCTTTCTTGTCGATGCTTATAAATATTTCACTGCTTTTAGTGCTATGAACTAATGCATATCGTAGTGAAAGGGCTAATTCAATAGTGGTAGAATATAACTTTTTCTTTTTTCTTAGGGTTTCGTTCATTCGAACGTTAAATTCTGTCACAAGATGTTGCTGCATTAATGTAGGTTATTACATTTCATAACACCCATATCTATACTTGATTGATGGATAGGGATTAGCACAATTTCTCGTCTCCGGTAAACTTATTATACGTTTACATAAGATAACATAACATAATATGGGCTCCTCTGTGAATATTACTCGTTCTCAGGTAGGATGATTTGATGGCAAGTTGGTTTTCTAATGATATTTTTTAGACTAAAGTCAGAGAGTCTATTGATGTTCAGTTTATCATAATAGTGAAGTTATCCTGTAGTGTATAAAATGTTTAAGAAAAATAGTATCTGGGAACTACCTCCACCTATTACATTCCTAATGCTTCTTGTTCTTTTTTTTTTTTTTTTTGCTGAACTCTTAATATAAAGCTTTCCATTAATATACCTGGGACAACTACACTTCACTAGTTAATTTCCATATCCACAGCTTGGAAGGCTGGCATCAAACTTTCCCTCACTAATAAATCAAGTAACTCATCCAAAGCATTGATAAATTTGTATCAATGTGAGTCGGTTTTTGGCTTGCACATTTTAGCTCCAAACAGTTTGCTTCATCTCGCTGCAGTTAACCTCCAGTCTCACAGCAAACCAGAAATGAGTAGTCAGCGAACCTCAGCCTGAAATATTGTTCGTTTGTTTTATTGCTGCGTTTTTCCAACTGCAAACTCGCAAAAATCCCTCTAGTCAAGTGGTTGGCAAGTTTGGGGAAATTGTGTCATGCTGTCTAACATTTTCCAGGTGGAAAATAGATATCGATATCGTGGATCTCTCTCTTGCTGACTATTTTATTTGTTCTGTGCTTTCGCCGTGTCTCTTATGTGATCTGTTAGTTTTGTGTTTCATTTATAAGTTTTCTGTGTTCTCTGGCTGTTCCGAAAAACATTTCTTTTTTATTTTGTTCTGAACTGGGATAAAGAAAGGAAGACTCTCAGCAATATCTGTGTCTTTCAGGGGTGAGTAAGAGAGAATTATTGGTGCTTTATTATATAGATGAATTCAGGACGAGTGAATTTCGTGTTTTTAAAATCGGATGCTGTATTTCATTAGAGACATACACTAATGAATACTTGAGCCTCTTCAGCCTTCCACACTCATTAGCAGATGTACTTTCAGGGATTCAAAACTGCAGTCAAGCGAAAACTTCAATAGTTACTCATATGAAACAGTCTGCATTGCTTTGACGGACGAGTGGCAGGTACAGCCGCACTACTGCTCTTGCCTCAGCCAGAACTCGTCTCAGGGAGCCCCGCAGTGTGTATTCAAGATCCTCTGCTCCCTGTCACACAGATAGAGCGTTCAGTGATCCTCTTAGAGAGGCTCAAAATGTGCCAGGCATTCTCAAGATAAATCCACTGGAGAGTGACTCACGGTGTGCTTTCACGAGCAAGCGGAAGCGCTGCATTCATCATATTATTGTTAGGTGAAGCAGTTCCAGTGACTGGCATTCAATGTATGTTTCTTCGGTAACAACAAGGACCTTATGGTTCTTTAATCTGAAGAAACAAGAAAAGTTAAATGCTTCGAGTTTGGTTTCATGCTTATCGCTTTTCTCAGCCACCTTTCTGCCTTTTCTACGTTTTTTTTTTAGATATAAGCTGGCCAGTATATCAGATCTAATTTTCTTTTACCAAACTCTCCT
Organism: Scylla paramamosain; assembly: GCF_035594125.1. Taxonomy (NCBI): domain Eukaryota; kingdom Metazoa; phylum Arthropoda; class Malacostraca; order Decapoda; family Portunidae; genus Scylla; species Scylla paramamosain. The sequence continues at coordinate 8,580,318 of NC_087152.1, forward strand.
CAGTCCTTCGTGTCTCTGGGAACTGGGTCTACTTGTGATACTGAATTAAGTTTTCCATGGTTACCATGTTAAGTATTTAACGGTCTATTAAATAGCGCTAAAAAAAAAAAAAAACTTTGGTGGTATAGTCTAGAAAAGACATTACAGTCAGGCGTCGTAAGTGCAAAGCAAACTATTACAAAACTTTGGTGAAAAACGAAATTATTGATCATAAAAAAACAACAACACGATTTTGATGTGTTGCTCTGTAGTCTGCTTTCAGTGCGGTGACACATTTCAGATTGTGGTTTGTTTGCTCTTCTTTTTAGCTGAATTTTGTGAAATAATTGTATATACAAAACGTAAAGCCATTTTTCAGAATCTCAAATTTGAAGCTCCATTAGGTTGACCTTGCCATTATTTGTTTTCTGTTTTTATCTATTTTACATATTAATATGTTACCATGCGTGATTCTGAGTGGAGGGGATTTCAGAGAGAGAGAGAGAGAGAGAGAGAGAGAGAGAGAGAGAGAGAGAGAGAGAGAGAGAGAGAGAGAGAGAGAGAGAGAGAGAGAGAGAGAGAGAGAGAGAGAGAGAGAGAGAGAGAGCCTTGACTTGGCTTTTGATAGCTCACCTCCGGGACCTTTATGGCTATTGAGGTGATTATTTGAGCTTTCATGTCATTTCTGCGGCAGCCCATCAAAGGGGAGAGGCGCACCTATTACTTGCCCTCTTCTTCAACTGTGTCGCGAAGGACTCCACCACCACTACCCCCACCACCACCACACTCACATCGACCACTATCGCTCCTGACAACAACAACAACGCTGCTACTACCACCACAACCACCAGCGCCCCACCCAGACCTGCACACCAATCATCTCCTCCTCCGCCTCCTCCTCCTCCTCTTCTTCCCCCTCCTCCTCCTCCTCCTCCTCCTCCTCCTCCTCCTCCTCCTCCTCCTCCTCCTCCTCCTCCTCCTCTTTCGTTCCTGCAGCCCTCGTCCTAGCAACAGTGTAAACGAGAACCCTTCTCTCCTCTCCCTCACCACCATCACCACTACCACCCACTCCCACCACCACCGCCGCCGCCACCACCACCACCACCACCACCACCACACTTGTTGCACGCCTGCTCTCCGGCGTCATAACACACGCACTCAAGGCGTATCACCTCATCCTCCTCCTCCTCCTCTTCTCGATGCACCTATGCTCCCTCTGGGCACCGTCTTAAACACCCTTACACTTGTGGAGCGTAAGGCTCAGAATGCATCCCTTTGCTTAATGTCTGCGATGTCTGGGACGTGTAATACCGTTCTTTTGGCCCGGCGTTGTAAGGCTGAGCTTCCCAGTTCGCGTCCTCGGCACACACCCGCCGGAGTTTGCTGCTCGAGAGGAAAAGAGAGGGGGGAAAAAATCTGCGACGAGGTTTGCATATCGGAATTAAAATCAGAGTGCTCATTTTCAAGACAATGAAGGTCCGTTTTCTCTGCGCTGATCGCCCGACGGGGTGGAAGGCTGCAGCGGGCAGCGTGTGACGGGACAGCGTGGCAACAGGTAGTGGTGGCCAGCACTACCAGCCCGGCTTGTAATTGGGACATCAGATAGGATAGGTAGCTCGTGCAGGGCGTCCCGATGTTCTTTTTTTTTTTTATTGTCTCCTTTCTTTCGCATGTTATTACTATCACTTTTGGCTTTGTCTTTAGTGACTGGAAGCTCAGTGGCTCTTTTTGTTATTCTAGATCAATGTTCCTCTTACATTAAAAAAAAAAATTCACAAACGCTGCATACACAAAAATGTCATATCGATGAATAAGTAACTGATATCTTACACGTTTATTTTCAACAAATTCACCCACTCTTGACTACATTCCCTTGCTCTGTCATCTTGAACGTCATCACATAAAGAGGTTAGTTACAAATATCTTACTATTGACACTGGATTTATAGCATTGTCACCTCGTTCTTTAACTCACACTACAAATTGGCTTCGACGCTTCCCATATAGTGGTCGGTGGAGCTGTCAGGTGGTGGTGATGGTTGGTGATGAAAGATGATGTGTGGTAATGGTGACTGATGGCTGGTGTTGGCAGTGACAAGGTTATCGAGAGATGATGTGTGGTGACAAATGGTGATGAAGAGTAATGAGTGTTAATAGGAGTGATGAGTACTGATGATTACAAATAGCACTGGTCCTCCTATTCCTCGTCCTCTTTCTCCTCTCATCATCATTATGAATATCATCATCTTTATCGTTATCATCATCATTGCTTTTTCATCATCGTTATCACTTTACCACTCATTCTTATTGTTCAGCATTCTCGATAAATTACCAATTAAACCTATCCACGAAAAAAAGGACTTCCTTCGATTTCTTTTTTTTTTTCATAAACTACAGTATAATAGATATACTCTTCCATTTCTCCTCCTCCTCCTCCTCGTTCTCCTCTTCCTCCTCTTATCCCTCCCAAGACACTACTTAATCACAGGATCCCCCGCCTTTCCCTTCACCTCTCTCAAAGTAATCCTCGGCTGCCATCGTAAACAAACTTCGATCCATGCTTTACTCGTATGTATTTCAGCCTTCCACCACAGTACATTTTTCATGCTTCCCTTAAATTTCTCACATTTCCCACATTTCTCATCTATCCTATTAATTTTATATTTGATGTTAGTCTCTTATTTACCCTCCTCCCTTCATCCGCCTCTCTCGCTCGTGCTCTAAATGGTGCCGCCCTTCAGCTCACCCATGGCCCTGGAGGAGAGATGGTAATTATGTACACTCAGGGCTGCGTAAAAATGACCGCCTTTGCACTCCTGACCTTTAGAATACTGGGAAGTCTTGAGAGAGAGAGAGAGAGAGAGAGAGAGAGAGAGAGAGAGAGAGAGAGAGAGAGAGAGAGAGAGAGAGAGAGAGAGAGAGAGAGAGAGAGAGAGAGAGAGAGAGAGAGAGAGAGAGAGAGAGAGAGAGAGAGAGAGAGAGAGAGAGAGAGAGAGAGAGAGAGAGAGAGAGAGAGAGAGAGAGAGAGAGAGAGAGAGAGAGAGAGCTCCATTTTGTTAGTTTAATTTTTCTGTCCTATATTTTTTGTTTCTTTCTCTTATTTTAATTTTCCGGCTTTCTCTCTTTCCACATATTTCTTTTGTGTTAAGCTTTTATTGTATTTTTCTTACTTCGTAATTGTTTTGTGTACATATTATTTTTTTTTGTTCATTTGATAATTGTCAAAGTCAATTCATTTCAATAATTTTTTCTGAATTTCTTTGCACCACTTTTCATTTTCATTTTGTTCGTAAATCACATAATCTCTCTCTCTCTCTCTCTCTCTCTCTCTCTCTCTCTCTCTCTCTCTCTCTCTCTCTCTCTCTCTCTCTCTCTCTCTCTCTCTCTCTCTCTCTTTCACATTTTTTATTTCTATCCTTTGTTCTTCCTATCTTCCAGTTGCAGACTTATTGTTATCCTTTCTCATATTAATAATCTTGCCCTTTCTTGACTTTTCTTTCACGAACTTGTATATTCATATTTACTCTCGTTTTTCACCTTATCATTTCCTTCTTTTCGTTCTGCTCCTCCTTTATATTCTTTGTAAAAGGATAAAAAAAGCCTCTGGTAAGACACGGAGAACAGTCAAATATATGGGAAAGAAGATAGATTCATATGATAATCACTTGTTGGAGAGAGGGGGAGGGATAGAAGGAGGGAGAGTATAAAGGGGGAGAAGGAGGAGGGGGAGATATAGATAGATGTTGTCTTTCATTTTCCTGTGCCTGCACGTGTGTATTTCTGTGTGTGTGTGTGTGTGTGTGTGTGTGTGTGTGTGTGTGTGAGAGAGAGAGAGAGAGAGAGAGAGAGAGAGAGAGAGAGAGAGAGAGAGAGAGAGAGAGAGAGAGAGAGAGAGAGAGAGAGAGAGAGAGAGAGAGAGAGAGAGAGAGAGAGAGAGAGAGAGAGAGAGAGAGAGAGAGAGAGAGAGAGAGAGAGAGAGAGAGAGAGAGAGAGAGAGAGAGAGAGAGAGAGAGAGAGAGAGAGAGAGAGAGAGAGAGAGAGAGAGAGAGAGAGAGAGAGAGAGAGAGAGAGAGAGAGAGAGAGAGAGAGAGAGAGAGAGAGAGAGAGAGAGAGAGAGAGAGAGAGAGAGAGAGAGAGAGAGAGAGAGAGAGAGAGAGAGAGAGAGAGAGAGAGAGAGAGAGAGAGAGAGAGAGAGAGAGAGAGAGAGAGAGAGAGAGAGAGAGAGAGAGAGAGAGAGAGAGAGAGAGAGAGAGAGAGAGAGAGAGAGAGAGAGAGAGAGAGAGAGAGAGAGAGAGAGAGAGAGAGAGAGAGAGAGAGAGAGAGAGAGAGAGAGAGAGAGAGAGAGAGAGAGAGAGAGAGAGAGAGAGAGAGAGAGAGAGAGAGAGAGAGAGAGAGAGAGAGAGAGAGAGAGAGAGAGAGAGAGAGAGAGAGAGAGAGAGAGAGAGAGAGAGAGAGAGAGAGAGAGAGAGAGAGAGAGAGAGAGAGAGAGAGAGAGAGAGAGAGAGAGAGAGAGAGAGAGAGAGAGAGAGAGAGAGAGAGAGAGAGAGAGAGAGAGAGAGAGAGAGAGAGAGAGAGAGAGAGAGAGAGAGAGAGAGAGAGAGAGAGAGAGAGAGAGAGAGAGAGAGAGAGAGAGAGAGAGAGAGAGAGAGAGAGAGAGAGAGAGAGAGAGAGATGCTAGTGGGCAAAGAGGAGAAAGAGAGAAGTGAGGGACTTGGTGGGGGGAGGGGGAAGAAGAGAAGCAAGAGATCGAGATAGTGAAACACGGCACATAATACCCGCAGAGTTTTGCCTTCCTGGGAAATGAGCTGCCATTCAAACAGTGCGGCCAAGTTTACATGACAAATACAACCACGCAACTCAGGCTGGACTAGAGACGGCCGGAGGACCCAGCTTACGGCCCTCTCTCCCTCACCCTCACATTTTTTCGCCCATCCTTTTCTTCCACCGTCTCATCCTCAGCGTTTCTCCCTCCTTCTCACCCTCCTTTCTCGTCCCTGACACACACGCCGGGACACTAATGGATCACCCCTTGACCTGGGGACACGACGGAAGGAACTCCAAACTCCGCTGAACTTTAGCTATCGGATCAATAAGGAAACTGTCGCTCCCGTCTTCGTTTGGGCACGTTTTGTTCCCTCGTGCTGCGCTTTTTTATTTGATCGTGGCCTCGTTCACATTGAGAAGTTGTGTTGCCGCCTGCCGCTCCTGGAAGGTTGTGCAGGTGGTGGTGGCGGTGATGGTAGTGATGGTAGTAATGGAGAGGTTGTGATGCTGAATTACTTTGGTATACAAATATATCTTCCTTTTATTTAATGCTTTTCTCTTAATTAAGTTTTTAAAGCTAGAAGGATTATTTTCAAATATGAACTATTACAATATGAAATATGAAGTATTAGAATATTTTCCGACCCTTGTGTATTTTTCTTCCTTTCATGACGGCTTTGTATTTTTTGTTTAGGTGTTAAGCTGCTAAAGCTGAGCGGCTGGTAAATTCTCGTTAATCTTTGCTCAGTTATTGACATTGCGATGGTGACATTCCATATATTGTAGCAGTGAGTATTAATGTGTTTTCTTTTCTTTTCAGACTGAGAACTTTTACAGTCACAGAGTGTTCCAAGTAATGTTTTCAAATATAGAATAGTCCTTTAAATCTCCCCATCAAGAAAAAATAATGGGAAAAGAACTATAAGCTTTTAAAATACATACGCTACAGAAGTCTCTAGTAAGCTTAACAACATTTTAAATAAATATTTTGCGAGAAAGTTGGTTTTTAACTCAGAAAAGAAGCCTCACAAGTTACGTAAATAAATAAATAAATGTAACATAAGTCTGTTGGAAGTATGGCGTTCTGTTACAGCCTGAGACATGGCATGCAAGACGTCTTAGGTACTCACCATAACAGCTTCGGCTACACTTGGATTCTCAGAACCCCGACTATACTCTCAGTGATACATTCTCTTCATAACTTTCGTTGTGACCCAGGACGCGGCAGGAAGAAGTCACCACCACCACTACCACCTCCACCAGTGGATAAGAATTACTGCTGCTTCTTTTTGCTCTCACTCAAGTATCACTTTAGTTATGAATATGACAATATATTTTCTTTCTCTTTTTGGGATAATGAAGATTTTTTAAAAGGGTATTAATATTGTACTTTTGTCTCGAAAAGGCGTATGGAACAGATAGGATAACAATATTTTACTGAAACGAACGGTCTACCTCACACACACCTCCTCCTCCTCCTCCTCCTTCTATTCCACTTCCCCTAGTGAGATGGGATGAGGTGTTCATTAGGGCTGGGTACGAGGCGGGGTGCGGAAGGTGGAAGGAGGAAGGAGGGTGAGCAAGGAGATGAGTCACAGTGAGGAAGCGGGGATCAAATATTTACTATACTTAGTTGATGATGTTAAGTTAGGTTGGGAATATAGACTTGTGAGTAGTCATAGTTGAAGAGCGAAACTTGGCTTTATATAATAATGAATGAGTGGAAATGTGAGATTTGATTAGGTTAGATTAGGTTAAATTAGGTTAGGTTATGTTAGGTTAGGCTAACTTAGGACTATAAACTGAAGAGTGGTAATAATTGTAAGGCGAAGCTTGGGGTTTTATAACAGTGAATGAGAGGAAATGTGAGGGATAACGGGATAGTTTTTATAGGGCGTGGGGCTGACAGGCAGTAAGGATACCACTGTGGGGGCTAATGGTTAGTATTTTGAGGCTACTGTGGTGTTGGGGTAAGGGCTGGCTGGCTGAGTGGCTGGCTCGATGGCTGGCTGGTGCTAGGGGTTAGGTAAAGGTCTGGCTGGCTGGCTGGCTGGCTGGTACTGGTGGGGCTGTGGTTTGTTGGGCGTTGGGAACGGAGAGAGGGTGGCTTGGGTCCCCCTAATGATTAATGGTTCCACGCCCGCCCGGGTCCCTGCCAGCCATTGTTCAAAACCACAAGAGAGATTTTTCATTTCATGCTCTCATTTTTTATTTGTACCATGCATTATTATTTTTTTTTTTCTGTCGTTTGGTTGTGGTGGGGTGGTGGTGGTGGTCGTGGTGGTAGTTGTGTGTGTGCTTGTGTGTGTGTTTGTGTTTATGTGTGTGTGTGTGTGTGTGTGTGTGTGTGTGTGTGTGTGTGTGTGTGTGTGTGTGTGTGTATGTGTGTGTGTGTGTGTGTGTGTGTGTGTGTGTGTGTGTGTGTGTGTGTGTGTGTGTGTGTGTGTGTGTGTGTGTGTGTGTGTGTGTGAGTGTGTGTGTGTGTCTCTCTCTCTCTCTCTCTCTCTCTCTCTCTCTCTCTCTCTCTCTCTCTCTCTCTCTCTCTCTCTCTCTCTCTCTCTCTCTCTCTCTCTCTCTCTCTCTCTCTCTCTCTCTCTCTCTCTCTCTCTCTCTCTCTCTCTCTCTCTCTCTCTCTCTCTCTCTCTCACGACAGCCTGTAAAGACTTCTGAGAAAATTTTACAGATTAGTGAGATGAATAATACTTAAGCATTTTTAGGAATTTCAACAGACTTTTCCAATACATCCATGTTCCCGATTATTGGAAGCTCGCTAACTTCACTTCGATATTTTAGAAAGACTACGTAACAATGCCTTGTGATTACTAGTAGATTGATAGACCTCCAATATTTAGCAACGTTCTTGAAAGTATTAAAGGCAGGCAGTCTCATTTTTTTTTGTGTGTGTTTGTTTGTATGTGTGTGTGTGTGTGTGTGTGTGTGTGTGTGTGTGTGTGTGTGTGTGTGTGTGTGTGTGTGTGTGTGTGTGTGTGTGTGTGTGTGTGTGTGTGTGTGTGTGTGTGTGTGTGTGTATGTGTGTGTGTGTGTGTGTGTGTGTGCGTGTGTGTGTGTGTGTGTGTGTGTGTGTGTGTGTGTGTGTGTGTGTGCGTACGTCTATATGTGCTGAATAACGTATTGGAAGTTCATTTTATAGCTGTATAATCAAAGGACATTGACTGTCCATCTGAATATTCTCCAGTTTTAATTTCTCGTTTTCTGAAATATTGCGCATTTTGTAAGTTGACAATGTCTATTGATATGTTGGATGATACGTGGATGCCTTGTGTGCAGCAATGTGAGACAGGAAAAACTGTATATCTGATTAAAAATATATTTGTATTCTTAGAAAGCTATATGTAGTTCTTTCTGATTCCGCAGCAGCTGTTTTTTTTTTCAGATTATTAGAGATTCAATATCACACATTTTCCTTCTATGTTTATATTATGTTAATTTCCCTCTAATTTCACATTTCATATATATATATATATATATATATATATATATATATATATATATATATATATATATATATATATATATATATATATATATATATATATATATATATATATATATATAGCGATTTATATGAATATCATCATATATTTTGAATCCCTGGTTACGTGTATCTATTAATTGGTCGTAAATTGCATAATTGGATTTGCATTCACAATAATGAAAGGATATGTTAATTATATTTGAAAGGGAAATATTTTCTACAGACCTAAATCACTGTTCGGTACTGAGTACGAGTATTTTACATTCAGGGATAGTATATGAGATCAAGGCTGAAACGTTTATTACCTTAAAGGTTAGTAACTCGGCTATTTTATTTTATTTTTTTTTTAGGTTTTCATGATACATTAAAATATACTCATAAGTTAGAGAGCTCAACTGACATTAATGTTTTTTATTTGGAATAATAATGGAATGAGAATATTGATTTACATATGTTCAATATAGGTATAAAAACAATTCTATTAAAAAAATATAAGGTCTGTTGATATCTTTTTTGCTAAATGACATGTTAAGCCACCTCTCAAAAAAAAAAAAAAAAAAAAATCCATATGAGTTTCTTCGAATATGCTGCATTGATCCCAACTGAAGTTTTCCCTTTCCGTAAAAAAATAAATAAATAAATAAAAAATAAAATAAAAATAAAATAAATAAATAAATAAAGAAAGAAAGAAAGAAATAAAGAATTAATAATAAAAAAATAAATAAATAAAATAGTGATCAAAAGTTGGAAATGCATAAATCTAACTACATCTACTTCTGTACTTTTTTCATACAGTGATGGCTTTTGTTCTGAAACCACTTCGTGCACGGAGAAATATCCCGAATCAATGTTACCAAACCTTAAACATTTAAATGGAACTAGCAAAGCAACAATACAATATATGACGAGTGAAGCACAATTTAAATATTTCCATCTGATGGAAGGTTGATGACAGGAAGTAAGAAGTAAAGTATACATGCAGACGGAATGATGATGAATTTGAGAACGGTGCAATAAGGAAAATAACCATGCTACATATTGATTTATCTAGATTATGGAGAACTGATTGAATCTGTTTGATAAAGAAGTAATGGGCAGTGAAATACGCATGCATGAGGAAGTTTGGAAAGTCATGTGGATAGTTTGGAAACACTTATACAAGAAAAGCAGCAATAGTCTACCTTGATTTATGAAAAAAAAAACTACATGTATAAATTTGATAATACAGTAATAGAAGTTTTGAGACAGTGAAATATATTTGTAATAGGTATGAAGAGTGGCTTAAAAAGGCTTTTAATCTCCTAGCATGCGCTGACTCTCGTTTAATGGAAGAGGCATTCTTTCCTCCCATCCTCGCCCGAAACTGAATCTTTCCTTACTTTCTGCACTGCTTACTCAGCTTTTGCTCCACTACCAGGTCTCTCTCTCTCTCTCTCTCTCTCTCT
>NC_087152.1:8592500-8595000 GCF_035594125.1 Scylla paramamosain
CACACACACACACACACACACACACACACACACACACACACACATGCACGCACACACATACACACACACACACATCCTTTGTTCAGTTGTCTGCCAGGCTCGCTGTGGTCGAAGTCAGACTCCCTTCCTTCCATTTTTGCCATCTCCCCCTTCTCTCGTGGCGTTAATCTTATCTTCATTTCATGTTCATTTCACGTGGAGATCAGCTGGTCCCTTCCCTTGCTCTTTCTTTCCTCTGTCTTGCTTCCTCTCCGCGGTTGGCTAAGTTAATTTTGTCTTCTTGCGGTTGGTTAAGTCGCCATCAGCGTGTCGCTTTTCGTGGGGTGAAGAGCAGCTTTGTAGTTTGAGAATTGTGTTTATAAGCTTAAAGAATTTTACACCGAGGTCACTATAGTCCCAAGTCACGTTTAAGTGTAATTCTGAAGTGTAAAAAGTTCTGGTAACCCTTATATTTGTATCCGTGCCTTCTCTGCGAGTTTTCGAAAAAAAAATGTAGTTTAAGAATTGTATACAAATATGTCTGATGAATTTTCACCGAGGTCAGTATTGTCCAGAGTCCCGTCAAGGTATAATTTTGACGTGGAACATTTTCGGGTGATCCTTGTGTTTGGGGATTTGTTCATGATATTACTTCTATCTCTTTTGCAATTTTCGGAACGTGTTGAAGAAATGAGTTCACATGTTTGATCATTTTTGCACTGAGGTCAGTATTGTCCAGAGTCGTGTTTTGGTGTAATTCAGAGGTTGGAAAAGGTTCAGGTGATCCTCGTATTTAGGAATTTTGTTCATGCTTTTAGTCGTACTTCCTCTGCAAATAACCGAAGGATTCGTTTTGTTGCTGAGAAAGTTCGTCTCTCACAAAGTGTTTGGCTATTGTCATTTTGATTGTTTAATTTGACAAATTTTTCCTTCGTGCGGAGCGATGCGTTATGTATCGCTGCTTTTTCTTTTATGGTCTTTGGAAAACGGTGGTGTAGTGTAAGTGTTTGAGTTCTGCAAAATGTAATGGTTTTCTCTTTTAACATAACTTCACTTTCGTTTCTGTATTTCTTTTAAAACTGTATTTCATCTTTAATAAAGTATATAGATTTTTCAGTGCAATTCAGTTTTCCTTGTCCCATGTTTTTTTTTTTTTTCACTTATGGACACGGCCTGTTTCGCAGAAATTGTCTATTTTCGTCCCTTTCCTCAACACCAACCTAACACACCAAGTGGACACCTTTTCTGCCTCGCGATAACACTCAAAACGTGCTCCATTACATTATACCGACAAATTTAAAAGACTGATCTCCCAAGCCCTCCTTCATCAAATTTCTTTTCTACGGGATGATATTGGTAATGTTGTTTTCGTCAGCGACATTAAACAAATACGAGTATCTTCTCGTGGTATTAAGGTCAGTATTCCTAGCCACAAGTTCTTGTGATCCAGCGAGAAAATTAATCATAGTAACAAAACACTTCTTATTTGCATGTCTAGGTTGAGAGGTGGGTATGCTGGTATAGTCTGGGGAATATAAACTACGGTAAATTCATTGTGATCGTCAGTCTTGTTAATCGAGGTGCTGGGCTCATCCTCTACCAGCATCTTAAAAAACCAAGGAGGGATTTGGGTCTTAAGAAATAGAAATTAAGTGGTTGGCTTTCACATTTAGCATATATTGTATGTGTTAGATTATTACGGGTAAGACTTCAAAATAAAATGGTTAAAGAGACTTTTTTTTCTTTTTGTGTGTGAAGGAAGTTAGTATATGACACAAAAAGAGGGAAAACTAACCGTCTCAACTATTGCTCACCTTCAAAAGGAAGGAAACATTCAATTAGATAGGTCAATCCTTTGGAGATACTTAGATTTTGTTGTTCCTCTCTTGGATTAGTTCAAGTCGTAGGAAGAGGAAAAAACGGAATCAGGCAGGGAGTTCCAGAGTTTACCAGTGAAAGTAATGAAAAAGTGGAGATACTACCTAAATTTTGCATAAGTATGGAGTTACGTATTTGTTAGTCTTGCTTTTGGTAATTATTCTCGTGCTTACTTATATTAAATATTTTAGTAAAGAATTGCGCAACTTATATTTAGGTCTTAAATAAATAAAAAAAAAATAGATAATAAAATTCTCCGAGAAAACTGGAGTAATATTTCTTCGTTTTCTATTCAATCGTGGTTTTTGTGGATCTGCACATGTTCTGCGTTCCTTATTCACTCATAAGGTTTATTAAGAAATCGTTGGCATGTACCCCACTCAACTGTACCTTCGTCTCTCTCATACAGCACACACACACACACACACACACACACACACACACACACACACACACCACACACACACACGAGCGCGATACGATCTTTACGGGTTTTTACTAATGACTTCCCCTTAATTCTGTGCTCATATTCCTTGATCTTCATCTTTTACTCCGTGTCATTGCTCTTCTCTACTCCCCTTCCACACACTCTTCATCGCTCTATCTCCTCCCTCCCTCTCTCTCTCTCTTTCTCCCTCCCTCC